>NW_023494790.1:8543203-8798203 GCF_904425465.1 Colossoma macropomum
GTGTTAATGAACATAGCTGAGGCGACTGAGGTCAATATCATAACTCTACAGGCTGCAAGGCTGAGTGCCAAGAGGTGGTACGTGCTCAAGTGAAATCAACTGCTGGAGTTTATCGAATACAAATACAACACACATCCAGTATGAGCTGTATATAAAATCTGCCCTTACACATTTTAGCACACAAATACAGTTACATGCAAAGGTTTAGGCACCACTGTTCAAATTGCATTGGTAACACTTTATTTGAAGGGGTCCTTTGTAGATGATTAATAAACTCTTAACAGATTATCAGTAACACATCAACAACATATCTGTGAAGTAGCAGCAGTGAAGCATCTGAATACACTGAAGTAAATATTATGTAAATGTTCTGTTGATACATTACTTACATTAAGTAGATATATTGTTAATATGTTACTTCCATTACGCAAAACCTAACCTTACCCAACCTTACCCAAAACCTAACCCTAACCCTGGCCCTTAATCCTAACCCTAACCTCAACCCCAACTCAAAAACTAATGCTAACCCTCATATGTTTTTGACATGTTACTGAGAGTCCGTTGAGTGTTTGTTTCATCTAAAAAGGACCACTCAAACTTAAGTGTCACCATTACATTTTGTTAACTGAAAATGAGAAAGTAAGTACAAATCCTTTAGAGAACACACTTCTGCACATTTAATGTACAATTAATGCTTATCCGCTGTTAAACTTAGCAAACAAATAGAAATTGTGCACAAAAAAAAAATTGCAGGTTTGTTGCCTGTAGATGATGTTAATCCATTTTTACCTACAAAATCAACAAAACATGCTATCTGACCAGGGCGTTCAGTCTTTTACATATTTAAGCATGGAAATTGAAATACTGCACCATTCCAAAATGTCTCATATGTTCAAAAAACAGTTTATTTATCTAAAACAACACCTAATCAGGAGTGTAATCTTTTGCTTTATCAAACATAGGCACACTGGTCTGGAAGCCAGTGACACCTAGATTGGATCAAGTCATCAAGTCACAGTCATCATAGGTGATAATAAAATTGTAGTGCAATTAAATATCATTTAGTTTTCACTCATAGCTCATTGAAACATGCAGAGATTCTAAACTTTCAAGCAATAAAATATTACTGTCTTGAATCTTTAAAAACACAATGTAATCTAATGTAAATGCAAATCTTTGCATAACTGACCTAATAATAAATGTAATGACATATGTAATTACCAGTGGTTTAGTCAGATATATGGGCATTTTTACCAGGCCGATTAAGTATACTGACTTATAATGCTGAGTTTATTCACATGATGATTCAATTATTCCGATTACTTCCATTTATCACCACCACTGGATACCACCATTCAGGTCTTCCAAGAAAATGCAATCGATCTCAGATATGTGGATATGATTTAGAGTAAAAAAAACAGACTAAAAACTCCTGTCAATGTTACTTCTGACTAAGAAAGAGTAATCTTAACAGAGAATTCATCTCTGTTAAGATTTGCTGATGAATGTCACAGTTATCACACAGTTATCGCATATAAATGTGATTTACAACCAGTCACTGAAGTTTCTGCCTACGTTGCTATGTATATGCTTCCATTACAGTGCTGTAAAGTGGGTTAAATTCAATTTCAGTACACACCACCCATGCAGAAGAGGTCAAAAAATCTCAAATCGCTGACCAACAGAGTCAAAGTGGTGTGAACAAGTATATGAATAATGAGTATAAGCCACTAATCCTATATATGACACTCTTAAAATAAAGTTTCCTAAATAGTTCTTGCCTTGGACATGAAAAACACTCGACTGCTGAAAAATCTTCTCTGGTGGTTATTCACACTCATCTCATTTCCAGAAGTAGTTCTTTAAAGAACCATCCATTGAGTGGCTCTACACGAACTCAAAAGTGGCTTCTATCACTCCATAGAAGCCTTTATTTTTAAGAGTGTAACTGAGACATACTTGACTCAAACAAAGGAAAGTAATAACCCACTCCAGGGTAATTTCAAGGTATACTGAGGAATATTAATGTGGGCCTGCTAGCCATTTGTTTTGTCATTGCATGCAAGAGTTTAGCCAGGCGAAGCCAGACTAGCCAGCCTGACAATCAGACACCTCCAGGGAGCTGTCAATCAAACTCAGTGACTCAAGCACTTATGGGACACTTTAAGCCAGAGAGAGACCAACACACATAAGCTCTCACACTCAACCATTCATGACTCCAGCGGTTCCTCCTCTTCACGCCTACACACAGCAAGTACCTGCGCATTGTTGTGTAACCATACCTTTAGCTCCATTACTGCAGGAAACCCACTCGAGATGAGATCGAGAGGCTAACTAGCACAGAGCAGTGGAAAGTAGAAGAATAGGGAAGCAAAACTAGGACAAGACATCCAAAAATAAAGGAGAAGAGGAGCTGAGGAGGGGAGAGAGGATGGGAAGTGCCATGCTGGCTGTACCTTTCCTCAGCTAATTGATTGAAAGGGGGTTGCTCTGAGCTGTGGTTAAAAATGAGTGCCAGTGTCAGGTTTCTTCCAGGTAGCAGAGCAGGCCTTATAGTAGCTAAAATGATAGCTCTGTGAAAAATGTAATTAACTCAATTTCCCCTTTTCGCAAAAGTAGTCAATCAGCTGAGATATGTTTGGTGTCAGAAGTTGCCTCTTTAGTTTTGTACCAGAGCTACAATGCCAATGCAGGAAAATGGACATGAATATAAGCATAATTCATGCTTTATGTCCATTTTCGTCGATAACAGTGTAGCATACTGTGTTATAAATCACATAAGTAATTCTAAGTAAGAATTTCTCTGTACAGTGTAACCTCCTGTTTCACTGCGCATGTGAAAATAAAACTCTTGAATCCTGAATCTTGAATCTATTTAAGATTACTTAAAGTTACACTATGTATGTTTTGGGGATTTGGAGACCTCACTGGTGGAAATTGTAATTACATGCAACATGTGAGAAAACATTTTGTAATGTCAGTTGTGCTTCGCACCCATTTCCTAAACAGATGAATTTAATGAATACAAGTGTATTGAAAGAGAATTCAAAGGGAAATCAGTCAAAAATTGGTGAAGGATGTGTCTTCTGAGGAAGTACATGAATTAACTTGTGTTGTCATGATATCTTCATCAGTATAATGTTGATTTTACATTTGAGATCTAAACATCAAGCTAGACCCTTTTTTTTGGGCTTGCAACGTTGATGTATAGATGATGTAAAGAATTTAAAGATGTGGGACGGGGTGCAAAAAACTCCCTCCAAATTCGACCCGATGCCTCTCACTTTTAAATAATTATTACAGACTTTACAGGGTGACTTCCAGAAGCACATGGACACCATATTTTAGCATGATTTTTTTTCTCCTGACTCAGTAATGGCACTTTTTTTTAACAAAAAAAAGTATGCATAAGTTTCTATCACTTGTTAGCTACAGTAGTTGTAGCTCCAGCGCAATATTAAAGATGGAAACTTCAGACTCCAGATATGTCTTAGCCTGTCGAATACATTTGGGTACAACTGGGTAAATTAGAGTTGTTTGCCAAAGTATTGCTTGCAGTGAACAGGTCTAATACAGAGAACTTGGTTTGTCCTTGTAGTCACAACAGCTGCTACAACATGCTGCTATTAAAACCAACTGAACTTCTGCACTCAGTTTGAGCAGCCAGCCTCTTCTTTTAGCGGACTTGCTCTGCATTATTGATCTCAAACTAGCTGTAAACATAATTGCAATTCAGTGTGATTAAAGAATTTCTGAACATGCCGATTTGGGTATCCGTTTGGTATCTGTAAGTGCACAGTTAGCAAAAGCTATTTTATTCAGCATGAAAAAGAAGCACGCACCTGAAGTACAGAGCACATCTCACCCTACACCTCTGATCTGGAGACGGGGTCGCAACTCAGAGCTGATAGGCAGTGAACTCGGCGCAAACGAACAGCTGAACCAGGAGCTTTTCTACTCGCCTGCGATCACAGATCCAGAATCAGGTCACTTTTTAAGCTGCTCTTAAAAAGCACTACAGAAAAAGAGTTGAACCTGACCTGCCAGCAGCTAAATTTGTTCTTTTCTCACAGGAGTGCAGATGGACGTCAAAGTGCAAGTAAGGCTAGACCTGCAACTCTGCAAACTCTGCAAAAACAAGCTCTGACCCCAGATTTATAAAACTTCATGTTACAAGTGCTGACAAAGCATCACTGCCATTTACACCTTAATGAACCAAGTTAAACTGGGGTGCCTCTGACAGGCATGATGAATTTGAATCCTGCATATAGCTGCTATTGGATCAAAACCTTGTGTCTCCAAAATGGTAACTTTACAGGAGAAGGAAAAAACCTACTTTACTTTTAATGTAAGTCAATGGAACCAGATGATTTTCCAAGTCATTTTGGGTCTTTTCTATTGGTCCATTCATTATGAAATTTACATACAATGTAAAGGGCAACAGACATTTTCAAATTATGTCAAAAACTGAAAATCGACAAAAATAAAGATACAAGGTTTTGTTCCAACAACAGCAATATACTAGAAATGTACTTTAACATAAACAAGAGTGATTTAACCTGAGCACGCTGCCAAGATTGTATTAAGGGGCGGTATTAAGGATGTCACTGTTCTGTACAAAACACCAGCATGCCAGGGGAAACAGCTAATCCTGAGAATCAGAGCCCAAAAAGATGCCCTAAATAGCGCCTTCTGCGCTGCTATGATTAAACACATGAGTGGATCTGAAATATTGCAAGTGATACATTCAGTTCCCCAAAAACGTCTCTTTGATTAATGCGCATCTGGTACAACTCCTACAACAAAACTACTGAGAAGAAAACCATGGGACAGAAAAAACTAGTGTTCTAGGCAGAGGGGGTGGGACTAAGACTATGTTGTACTCAATTTTGTATGTTGTGGGTCAGTGAAGAGCAGTTATTGAGGTCAACATGGACTTTGAACTTTGACTCTCTCTGAATATCTGACCTCTACATCTGATCTGAACGTCTGATCTGATCACACGTGTGTGTGTCCACCTCTGAATGTGTGTCTGGGCCTGATCTAAACACAACCTGGGCTGGCTTTCCCAAAAACATCTTTGCAGAAAGATAATTCCTAAATGGTAGATCGAGCATCACACTGAACACTCTCTCTACCAGTTAAGATAGATAGATAGAGAAACCAGGAGAGACTAGACACAGACACATATATAGATAAAAAAGGAAAGAGAAAGAGAGACGCAGAGAGAAATAGCACGAGAGAGGGGAAGAATATGGGGGGAGAGGGGAAAACAGAGAAAAGAGAGAAAGAGAAAGAGAGAGACAACGAGATGGAGAGATAGATTAAAGAGAGACAGAGACAGAGATGAAAAGAGCTGAAGAGACAGAGAGTGAGACGGAGAGAGAAAGAGAGGAACCTACAGAGAAGAGAGAAAGAGAGAGAAAGAAGGAGATGGAGAGATAGATAGATTGAGAAAGAAAGAGAGACAGAGACAAACAGAGAGACAAAAAGAGCTGAAGAGACAGAGAGTGAGACAGAGAAAGATAGTGAGAAACAGAGAAAGAGAGAGAGAAAGAGAGAGATGAGAGAGAAAAAAGAGAGCAACAGATAGAGAGATAAAGAAAAAGAGAGCTAGAGAGAGATGGAGAGATAGACTAAAGAGAGACAGAGACAGAGATGAAAAGGGCTGAAGAGACAGAGAGTGAGACGGAGAGAGAAAGAGAGGAACCTACAGAGAAGAGAGAAAGAGAGAGAAAGAAGGAGATGGAGAGATAGATAGATTGAGAAAGAAAGAGAGACAGAGACAAACAGAGAGACAAAAAGAGCTGAAGAGACAGAGAGTGAGACAGAGAAAGATAGTGAGAAACAGAGAAAGAGAGAGAGAGAAAGAGAGAGATGAGAGAGAAAAAAGAGAGCAACAGATAGAGAGATAAAGAAAAAGAGAGCTAGAGAGAGATGGAGAGATAGAGAAAGAGAGAGAGAGACTAAAGACAGAGATCCACAGAAAGAGAGAGAGAGAGAGAGAGGGATACACAGAGAGAGAAGTAGTTAGAGAAAAAGAGAGGGAGAGAACAGAGAGAGAGATAGAAACTCTGAGGTCATACACTAACGTCATTCACTCATTTTCATCTTTACACAAGAGAAATCTGCCCACACGCAAGCGCACACAGAGACACCCACTCAGAGTGGGCTGCATCGTACTGTCGTAGACCCTCTATCATCACTGCAGCACATCCTCCTCTGACTCTCCAGCAGGAGTACATGTTCCTGCCGTAAGCCTCGTCACGTGACCTCCTCTTCAGATCCATTACTGTAGACAGCCCACTTTATTAAAACCATGTTCAGAGAGCTGCAGTGTGGGTTTTAGTATGTCACTCACACCAGTGACGCGCTTCTTCTAGTGTTCTGCATAATCACTACATGTGTACGTGTCTGTAATGGAGACTATGCTGTGTAACTGTGACCTGATCACGGGCTATATTCCCGCAACACTGTAGTTCCAATTAACCTTCTCGTTCTGTTACTCATTCAAGAATTTCAACTGATCCCAGCCAAAACAACCAGACACAGACATTTTGGCTTAAAGCACTGATATCACAGCTACCACACCAGGATCCGCTCACAGATTCAATCGTTCATAGCAACTGTGGCAAAATTAGACAAGCCTTGCAAAACATTGGCAAAAATCCAGTCAAATCTAGCGAGACATTCTAATGAACAGCTCAGACTTTGTCAAATGACAAAATACACAAATTTGGAGTTTGTTATTAAATTCAAATTGTATTTATTGTGTATAAGTTGAATTTATTGACTAATTAAGCATTGAGTAAGACATTTAAAAAGCAATGGACAACTTATACAATACATCTTCGACTTGAGGGCATCAAAATCATTTACAGAACTGATACGTATGGCTCGTAAATTCGTGTGTCGTCTTGCAACTACTGACATAAGCTGTTTATAAATATGTACTGCTTTATATATATGTTATTCATTGCTTGTGCTTGTCCCTGTAATGGTAGCCTTCTAAAAAGGCATTACTCTGAATTCACATCAGTGGGATCAGTAGGTGTCTGACCTCTGCCTGAGACTGAGGCCCTAAAAAGGAATTGTAATGGATACACACTCACATAAAAACACATAATTATCCACAAATGCAACATAAAATGGCATCACCACATTCTAACGCATGAGGCACTCCAGTTTAAGCAATTTGCCTGTACTAAGCAAGACCTTGTCCTGAATGCTTGTTAAATTATTAACATGCAATAAGATTTAGCATAGCATCTTATCGTGCTTTTAAATAGACAAGCCTTGCAAAACATTTGCAAATTCCAGTCAAATTTAGCAAGATACTCTAAAGAACAGCTCAACTGACAAATTGCACACTTTTTTCTTTTGTTGAAGTGACTTCAAATTGTATTTATTGTGTAGAAATTGTATTATTAGCATGGTGGCAAATTCATCTTTGCTGTTCTAACCTGCCTAGTTTTGAATACTACTATAAAGTCCAGCTCAGTATCCTATCATTTTAATCTGGAACTTTAAACAAGAGTAGATTAGGTTGAGCCAACTTTCTGTATGGCTCATCCAACCAACAACAGTTGCTATGAAAGAGTGCATTTGTGATCAAAGCATGGATAAAACAATTGTAACTGCAACTACATCATGGAAAGCAGTTACAAAGTTTTTTTAGTGCAGTCTGAGAGCGTTTACAGCACTAAGGAGAAAGTTAAATGTACAACTTGGTGGAGAAAATGAAATAAATCAAATAAGCCACATATATTCATTATTCATGCTATTATAAAATGCTATTATATTATGCTATTATAAAATGTATGGAAGATTGATCCCTTCTGTCATTTACAGGTGTACTCACATGATCAATGGATACAGTTCTACACTGTGAATCATTATAGATTGACGTGATGGATTATAATTACATGTTTTAGACAGGAGATAAATCTTGCTTCTATCAGTGCTGTTGGCCTAACAACAAACCCGGATATGCTGGCCTATTTATACCTTATGATCTACCAGTTGGCCAGCGCTGGTCACCAAAGGCCATTCAGCCAACAAAGCTTTGTTGGTGCTGTCATCTTTATACAGAGATGTCTTGAATTAACACCTTTGAAAGCTACCTACAAAGGGACTTCATAACACATGCATAAGCATTGAATGAGATATTTACAAGCAATGGACAGCATATAAAACATATATTTTCGATTTAAGGGCATCCAAAATCTTCGTAGAACGGATACATATGGCTCATAAAATTGTATGTGCTCTTGTAAGTACTGACATAAGCTGTTCATTAATATGCATTGCTTTTTTATATATGTTATTCAGTGCTTGTGCATTTGTTATGAAGTCCCTATAATGGTAGCCTTCTGAAAAAGGTGTTACTCTGAATTCACATCAGTAGGATCAGTAGGTCTCTGACCTCTGCCCGAGACGGAGCTCTGAAAAGGAATTCTAATGGATACGCACTCACATAAAAACGCATACTTATTCACAAAGGCAACATAAAATGGCATCACCATGTTTTAAGGCATGAGGCACTCTAGTTGAATCAATTTGCCTGTACTAAGCAAGTGCTGATCTGGAATGCTTGTTAAAGTATAAATGCGCAATAAGATTTAGCATGGCGTCTTATCCTGCTTTAACAAACCTTAAGGGAACATGCAGGTAATGAGAACACTTCATTGGTCATGCTTTTCATAGTGGCATTAATCTTGTGGAGGAGCTGCAAAAGAAGACAGTGAACTGCATTTTCCCCTCAAAACCAGCGAGGTGTGTCAGTAAAGCATTCAGAGAGGGTGGGTGGGGGTGGGGGGTGCAGACAGACTGTAATACACTGAAAGGGGAGATAAATAACATTTAAAGAATTTAAAAAATTCTTTTTGAAATGATTTAAAAGTCAGAAGTGTGGGGTCGATTTCGTGGGAGTTTTCAGAGCACGTAATTTGTCTTTAAGTACTTAAGGCTACGTTCACATTATCAGGTTGAAGTGGCAAAAATCCAATTTTTTGCCCCTAATGTGACTCTGATGTTTTCAGGGCTGTGTGGACTCACAAATCTCATCTTTCCAAACCTGACCAGAGCCATTTTCGTGGTCCTAGATCGGATACGTATCCGATTCGTGGCCATGCAACCTTAATGTGACGCTCAGATCGGAATTCATGTGCTTTTTTTTCATTGCGCGTGCACCATCATTCAGCGTTACCATGGCAGCAGCGCCGAACAGAGGTTAAAGCCTGTAAACGGTGGAAAAGCAACACATCTCACCCTTTTCACCTTCATCTCACTCTGATAATGAACAGCTGAGAGGTTAATTATCTTCACAGATAAGGCCTGTTCTGCTGGTTAGTTTGTTTGCTGTTCATGATGCACGTGATTCACTAAACGAGTGTGACCCATCAAGTCAGGGAGATAGGATCTGAGCAAAAAATTGGATTTGAGCAATGAAGCTTATAACGTCAACACAGCCTACATCACACGCCCAGGCTCAAAAAAGAAGGTCCGGGTCGATGTTTGGGTTTTGCAAAATCAACATTATATTGATAAAGATATGATAACAACAGTAGATAATTCACTGATATCCTTCTCCCATCCATCACTCATTGGAGTCATCCACTCAGTTCATCCACAACCAATGTTACAATATATATATATATATAAGCCTGTGTTTATTTTCATCTGAAGCTCTTTGGAAACTTTTAATAGTGATAAACCTGCATAATAGTCTCACAAAACTCAAGCTGTTATTGTTCCTCAGTTTAACACTTTAAACTGCAGGTTCTTTATTTAGTAACCATGACAAAAAAGTACATCTCCAGGACACTGATCATTGAATTAAAAAGCTGTGTTATAACATTGCCATAGACAAAAATCTCTATCATGATGACAATAAGCACTATTATGTAAGTTACAAGAGTGAGGAACTGAAGTCTGGACCTGCCGATACTTTAGAGGTTAACTGAAGGAGTCCTAATGACAATGCTCAAAGCTGTTAACGATGCGACTGGCCATCACTTGTGTGTGTTTGAGTCAGTGATGTCCACGCTGGCTGTAATGTGGCACTTTGAGCTTTCAGTGCAGATGACTACCCTCACCACCAGCAGAGCTCATCTGCAGTATGACACACAGCAGGACCAGCACTAAAGCCATGTAAAATTCATACACTGGAAACACACTGAGCAGCTAAGTCTCAAGAACACACACAGGCACAAACACACACACACACACACACACACACACACACACACACACACACACATACATCCGCACATCTTTAAATAATTCAGTACTGCTGGGCGGGGTGCGAAATTTCATTCTCCTGTGAGTGACATGCAGCAATCTCAAAAGAACCGCAGTGCTGTGAAATCAAAAAAACATCCACGAAAGTCACTAAAGCCTTTAAACATGTCCACTCAACTACGCACACCCACGTACACACCCACTGAGGGTTCTCCCAGCGGAGTTACCTGGATTTTCACACTTGCTAAACTGCTGAAAGTGGCCGAGTAGCTGAAGCCTGGGGAGCTGTAGCAGAGTGCTTACAGCTCCAGATATCGATTCCCCGACGCTCTCCACACTTTGCATCACGCAGCTGCACTGCGGACGCAAGCCTAAACAATCACTTAGTAATTACTTTATACACGCTCCACACACTTTTGATACAAGATCTGCAGTCCAGGCCAAACTTTCAGCCATATGACTCCAAGACAAACGGCTAACCACATTAAAGCTGGTTCTTTATTGTTAAGTAACCATATACTCTGCTTTGGCATTCAGTGGTTTGAATCGATTTATCTATGCTCCATCCATAAATTAATTCTTTAAGCAGCTGTTGTGAGGTTGGACAAGGTTTACAGAATCCCATTCAGCCTTATGAATTCAGGTTAGAGCTCAGATTCACTACATAACACTGAGTTTCCCATTTAAAATGTTAAGCTATTGATCTGGACTATGTCACTGAATCTAACTGAAACAATGCAGTTTTGAAACAGCAACAAATTTGCCTTCACACTATCATTAGCTTGATTACACAGCAAAAGACGACATCTGATGTCTTCGAACAGTGTGACTGTGCCGCGCAGCCATCACTGGGACCCGAACCGCAAGCGAGAACAAAACCCCGCGAGGGAGTGGTAGATGGCGCGCAAGTCCAGAGCCCCACCTCCTGGGCACCGTGCCCCTCCTGTTCTGCAGCGAGGCCGCTAGACTACATCTCACATTTAATCCAGGCGGCCGAGCTGGGGAGCGGGGGGCAATGACAGGGAGGCGGAGCGACAACCTCTGACCCCCTCAGCTCAGGAGCGTGAGCGCCTTTTGAAACCACTGAAAAGTGGCCAGGTTTGGTTTGTTTTGGTTTTATTGGTTGTGTTTTGTTTTGTGAGGGAAAATTAAGAAATAGCTGCTGCAGACGTTTCTCTTGCCTCTAGCGTCCTTCCTGAGCCCAGGGTAGCACATGGTATGCTACAGTGACCTTTCTCCTTCATGCAAAGTGTTTGAGTGGCATAGACCTTTGACATCATTCGTCATTCTGTAGTCTTCATCATGCCCAGACAAGCAACTCGAGGTGTTGGTGATTGTTCTCTAAGGTGAAAATGAATGGCATTTTTGAAAATCGCAGCTATTGTGCCCTGTGGTAAATTAAGATTTTCCAAACTCAGTATGTTTTGTCCTACATACATTTTCCCCGTCAAATATCGCTGGATTCTCTGAAATACGAGGTCGATAAGGAGCCAGCATAGGTATCTTGCTACGTCTCTGTTGCAAGCAAGCTCACAATCGCACAGTCTAATACTGTTCTTTAGCATTATTCTATAATACACAAGCTACTCTGAAGCTAAGCTCTAGGCTACTACTGATAATACAGCTTAACCTCCACTTTTGACAAAGTTTACTAGTTTTTGTGAGGTATTTTGGTGAGATTGCCAGTCTTATGATGTCAGTTGTTTACTGTCATGAGGCATTATTCACATATAGCCTCCTGTTCTTGTAATTCAGAGAATCTAGTTACATTCAGAGAAAAAATGTATGTAGGATAAAACATCGATTTTAGAACTTTTTTGCATGACATTCGAAAATGCCATTCATTTGTCACACAGAGAAGAACAGCTTAGGCTACTATGGGAATGACACGGACTACAGACATCCACTGAAATGATCTACAGGGAGTGAAAAGCATCTGGAACAAAATAACATGCTAATTACATGACACAAGTGAGGTGACCTGCGATGGCGTTGCTATGGTTATGCTATGGCTATACATTTTGTATATCTCTCTCTCTCTCTCTCTCTCTCTCTCTCTCTCTCTCTCTCACACACCTGAGGATAAAAGCTCAGATTTTATCCTCCTATAATCACACTCCGCATAAGCCCTGCGGGGTGCTTGGCAAACAGCGTTCAGCTACCTCCTCCTTTCACCTCTTCATTTCTGTTACACAAGACACCTGTAGAGTGTATTCAACAAGCATAAAGAGCCCACGCCATTTATACAACACATAAACACACATACATTTAAATAACAGCATTATCTGGAGCACACCCATTGCTTTGGGCAGGAGTGGACCCCAGGTCAGTGAAGCCCACCGCTTTGCACACCCACTCTTCTCTCTATGATGCCTCAGAGCCTGCCGCCATGGCCAGTGAGAGGCGTTCACTCCAAACAAAACGCAGTTAAAGAAGGCCACTGCCCGCAACGGCACAAGGACAGCACATAAACACTGTCAAAACCCACAGAAACAGAGTGGGTTCCTCTCTGGCAGCAACAACAAAAAAAAAGTTAAGGACGTAGGATGACATGGGAATAAGAAAACATTAATGATTTCTTGCCATTTGCTGTAAAGTACTGGCCTTGAAACATCAAACATACCATTATAAGGATATATTAGACAGCAGAGAAGCTGAAATTTCCAATGACAGCAAAGAATGCAAATACTTTTTACAGGCATTTCATAATATATAGCTAGATAGCTGTAAATTCATTTGACAAACTTCAGAGGGACTTTATGAGACATGTGAAAGCGTTGAACAGCACATTGAAAAAGCAATATTTCAGTGTTAATGAACAGCTCATGTCAGTACTCTCGAAATAACATCAAATGTTTATGCAGTAAGATACTGTATAGATATAAACTACAATGACAGACATTTGTTCCATTTATATGACTATGAGGAATGTTTAAAGCAGAGGTCTAGGTAAGATCCCCACATACTGCATGAGTTAAATGAAAGATGCCTTCAAACTTCCTCTGTCTTAAAAGTTCAATTACATGGGAATGATGCTTCACAACAGCATAACAAATACAATACCTGTCTGTCACTTTAGTTTAAGGGCCCTTATTTCAATACAATGTCATTACTTTATAAAACATCTTATGTCATCTTGTGAATACTGATATCAGCTGTCCAAGTATTCCTTTCTAAATATGTTACTCAATGCTTATACATGTGTTATGAAGTCCTTATGTAGTGCTACAGTAGATTGTTTAGCATGTATGTTCTTACTACTACAAAAGGTGACAGTATCAATCAAAAGTTTTGAGGCACTTAAATGACTATATAGGTTTTTAATAGTTGCAAAAACATTCTGATATAAAGGCTTATGCTTTAGTGCATGAAATGCTTTGTTTTTGCTTCATGTCTTCATGAAGCTACTTGAGCAAATGCCAGAATGCCAATAGTATGTAAAGGTGTATCAAAGAAAAGGGGGGGCTACTACAATCTCAAATATATAACACTTTTGTATAAACTTTACTTTGGTCACTACATGATTCATGTGTGTCATAGTTTGGGTACATTTACTTTTATTTTAAAATGATTCAAATGATTGAAAAGAAATGGCTTGATTCTGTCATCTATAAATATGATCTGTAGGTAGATCATTTGAACTCAAAGAGCTGCTGCTACTCCTATATCTCCATTCTTTATCCCAGAGTTGGCTTTGGCTGCCCGAATCCTGCAATATCCCGACCCAGCGGGGACTCGCAGTCACGGATTACACAATCCCACAGACATGCGCTAATCTCTGAAAGAAGAAGAGAAGGGGGAAAAAACTCTTTCATTCCACTTCCAGCCTCCCGGCATGGCAGGAGTGGCCTTGAAAAACCTAACTGATGTTGAGCTAGCAGAGCCTGATGCTTATGCTAACAACAGAAGTGTCTATTGCATAAGACGCTGAAGTGAAAAATTAAAGTAGCTAGTGATCCTAAAAGCCCACTATAAGGTGAATAAAGAAATGAAAGCCTTTATAAAGCACTCTCACCCCTGCAGGACTGAATTCAATTGAGGGCCATAACGCTCCCCCATGAGCTTTTTACTGCTTTTTATCAAACAAATCATGCCATCTTAACGTGCTGGCCAAACTCGGCCCAGTCAGCCCTTCGGGAAAACCCCTCAAAGCTGGATTAGAAAGTTGAAAGGGCAGCAGCCTCACCTGCATCTCTTTGTCTCCGTACTTGGAAGGGTTCTTGCTGCCTTGGCTCTTCCTTCGCAGTTTCTTCAGCTCTGCCTGGCACTTCTCCAGACTCTCTCCTTTGCTCCGGTGCTCCATTTGGTACTTCTTCAGAGCCGCCTACCGGAAAGAACATGAGACAAGACCTTTAGTTCAATTGGTGAGAGTGCAGCAGTGAGGACGTGGTCTTTCAAAGAAGGATAAAATAACAGTTTGTCCATTTACCCCGAATGTTATGTACTCTGGTGGAGGGAGTTAAGTGCCTCCTTGCCCAAAGGACCCCATCAGTCCTGGGATTTGAACACGTAAATTTTGCCCTGGAGCTACACAGCTAATGAGCTAATGGAAAACTACACCTTACTAATTAGCATTGTCCATGAAAATGGATAAAGGTTGAGATAACAGTATGTCATACAGTCTCAGAAATCACATATCGCTGTTGTCGGAGCAAAACCTCATATCTTTAAAATGGTAACCTTACAGGAGAAGGGAAAAACTACTTTACTTTTAATGTAAGTCAACGGGACCAGAATTTTTTCCAAGTAATTTTGAGCCATTTATTTTGGTCCATTTATCATGAAACTTACACACAGCGGAAAATGTCAAAAACTGAAAAATGACAAAAATGGAGATACGAGGTTTTATTCTGACAGCAGCGATATGCAAATCTATGAGATCATTTAATAACTCAACACAGTTTACCACAAGCGTGTAATGATTTAGGCATTTGCGTGATGCTAAATAATAATGTAGAAGTTTCTATTACTCATAACTCTGGAAGCAAAGGTTGGCTGATAACATTAGAAGTAAAAAGTAATATCTGGTTATTTTATTTATACTTTTGCCAAACGGTTCCTTTAAAGTCACAGCAAACCTTTATGTGTCATCCAGCAGTCTTGCATGAATAAATGTCAAACTGAGTTTAAAGCGTGTAACTCTTCCTCTGGTGCTTTTATTTCAGGAAACACTTCATGCCGATTTTCCAAAACCATTGTTAGCCCTGTAAAGCTGTTTAAATGTCACGCTGACTAAAGTAGGTCAAGACAGTTAAGAATTCAGTTTCTGTGAAAATGCATTCAAATCTGGTACCACACTAAAGCCAGTGAATCTCAGTCTTTAACCTAGATTCTTTAAAAAAAGGTCCTATATAGAACCAAATGCTTTATGCCTTGTATCAGTAGCAGAACCGTTGTTGGTGCTAATAACACCCACTTTTAAACGTTCTTCAAAGAACCATATACAGGTTTCCGTGGCATAACTAGGATCTTATGGGCCTCAGTGGTGCATAAAAAACGTCTCAAACAAGTTGATGCTCTCAAGACATGCAACTCAATCTACTAGTATCTAACATTAACCCAGAGATGGTTATGTTAGATTAACTATTTAAGACTTTAGACTAAAAACAATCATGTTGCAGGCTGTGAAGGATCTGTCTGAAAATGGCTGCCATTGATGAGAGGCATTATGAATAAGAGAGGCTCTGTGTAATGGTCTGTGTAAGGCTGATGGAAGTTAATTATTGAGGTATACTGTAAAGAAATTTCTGTGGGTCATTGGTGTACAACTGTTTCACTATCTATATGAGGGCCCAATGAAGATTTTAGGGGGCCAGGTTGCTGCAGGCCATCATGCTATCTCCAGTGGGTATGCCATGGACATGTTCCCAATCATGGAGACGAATCATTTAACCATGCATTTTTTAAGCAGTCTGTGAGTTGTCATGCTTCTATATACAACCACTGCCTTTACATTAAGGGTGCTATTTTAAGGGTGCATCGTGTAGAACCTGAGAAGCTTTCACATGTTGGGAGTTTATGGGAACTGGGCCTGCTCAGCTCTCCCATTGTCCTCCTCCTGTCATCCCACAATTCCCTTCTGCCCAGAGCCATTGTGTTTCGGACCGTGGCTCTTTGTTCCCTTTCACTGCCCACTGCCAAAGCTTTTTCTGCCACATTTCACTGAACCCAGAAAAATTGTTTATTTTCCGTCTTCCCTGGAAATGAATGAAAGCATGCTTAATTATTTTCATCAATGCCTCAGATGAAGCACCAAACAAATATGGCTGAGATTCACTGCCAAAGCACAGGGGGCCACACGTGAATGTGAGAAACGGAGGGTCAAGGCAATCCATTTCTGCAGGAAGTTATTAGAAATATTACATCTCCAGTCTTCACCATGTACATAAACACTGACGCTACCGTGGTCCACCCAAGAGAAAGACACATAATAGGAATAAGAATAAGAGAAGGGCTTTGAAAACATTTCTAATGTTTTCCATTTCATCATATGCAAGATGTAGACGTAAACTTGTACGCTGTGGAAGAAAACAATCTGTACTGTCTTGTAAATTCTTTAAATTTAAAGCATCTTCTTAATATATATATATATATATATATATATATATATATATATATATATATATATATATATATATATATAATGTGCACTAGGGATATACCAATTTTGTTTCATCCAGTTTGATCAGAGTACTTTTATGCTGAGTACTGACCAACAATGATGCAGTATTTGTATTTTCCATAGATAAAACAGCCACATAATTTAGATGAGATATGCAAAGCTGATAATTAATACTACAGTAAAATCACTTCATTTTTCTTGTGTGCATAATGTGACACTGCTTTTTCAATGACTGTTTTATAGTGTGCTGTAATATTGACTTAAAATCCAATTTAATTGAACCACCTGATGATTTGGTCATCTGTTAATTTAATATTCTGCAGTAAAATCACTGCATTGAGCTTAATAGTAAACACTCTGCAGTATTACAGCCATGCGCTCGCACTCGATGTGCCCATGTTTACACAAAAGGCAGCTAGTTCATATACTAGTCTGCAAGGACTGCAGATATTAAAGATTTCATTTTCTACTTTAAAAATGGTTCAACACACTGAACATTTAACTTCTGGGCCCGGATTCACGAAAGTGACTTAAGAAAGGAAATCTTCTTAAATGTGTGTTTTTTCTTAACTTCATTCTTAACAAACAGTTCTGAAAACTTGCTATTCTTCAAATAACTTCTTAAGAATTCTCTTATTTTTTTCTATTCTCTTAAGAATAAGTACAAGTGGTATTCTTGAAAATATTATGTTCTTGAATGTTTTCTTAACCTTACGATAGCCTCACAATTGTCTTAGGCTGTAAGAGTTGACGAGGTCAGCATCTAAACTTATCACAGACACTTCCTCTGCTGCTCCTGCCCATCCTTATCCGTCACCCCACAATTATCATATTTTATATGTCACATCTAGTTCTAGTTTGCAAAACTTTTAAAAGCTTGGTTTGATATTTCACCTCCATTTTGCTGTTCTCTGAGCAGATAATGGAAATAACCATACAAATTCAAAATTGATCTTGCGTCATTTATGGTACGTGGTAAAAAGCGACGTAGCTTACATAAGAAAAAAATGAAGATTTTCTTAGGAAAATTTTAAGAAAATAATTAAGATTATCTTAGATTAAGTTTTTTTTTGGGGGGGGGTGCATTTAAGAACATTCTTATGAACTTTTTAGTGTTTGTCTTAAGAAAGAATGTGTTTCGCCCATGGTCAGTTAGCTTAACAGCACCTCTACAACAGTGGCGTAAACAGAGCAAAAATTCAGAAGTGGATTCGGTTCATTTTAACTGATATGCTTGGATCATCCCTGATACCAATCCACTGAATTGGAATTGTTTTTTTATATCTACATCAAATAGCCTTGACACAAATCACTCAACTCTTACAACTCATCTACCTCTATCACCTCTGACAGTGTTCCACTTCCTACAGTGTGCCAGCTCTGCACTGAATGGAACAAAAGAGAATGCAGTCTCTGCTCCAACAGACCCTCATGAGTGCAGTTATATAAGCACACATTATGTAGAACATGACAGACTGACATTAACTGCACCACATTTCCATTATATCGCACGACAGCTGTTTAATCAATGTTGCGCTGGCCATGGAGTCAAAAGAAAAGTTTGCCCAGGGTTCAGCAGCTCAGGTCATCAGCTCCATAAACCAAACAAAGCAGAGCTTACTGACCATGAGCAAGTGGCTGAAAGGTATCGAAAATGCAGGAAAGTAATACTGGAAAATTAAATTAATGGATGTAAAACAGTGTAGATGAAAACAATTTGTACCCTCTTGTAAATTGCAGTCTTGCATGTCTGCATGTGTGGTGAGCTGTAAAACTGGAGTTCACTGCAAGCCATTTTGGAATCATTTGGAATGAACTGTAAACCAGTGTTAATTTAACATTGTAAATGTGTATGCACGCTCGTTACCTACATTTAAATATCGGACATCCAGCTCCACTTTCTTCTCCAATTCTGTGAGTAGCTCATTATGGAAGGATTTCAGCTGAAAGATAAAGTATATGAATATGAATATATGAGTTAATGACATTCCTCCCTCTCTATTTTTCTCTTTCTCTCACACACAAACACAAACACGCTCATCATCATCATCTCCTCATCTCCACTGTTATACAAGGCAACAGGGGTGCTTTATCTTTGCTTAGCTATTCTGTTAGTAAACTGCTCAATATATAATTGAGTTCAGGCCCAGTCACTGAAATTACTTTCATTTCAATGGAATTCGCAGCAATGAGCTATTTTGCATCATAGACATCAGGCTTTGTGTGGGGTTAAACTTTGGCCAACGTTTGGTACATGAAATTGCGTCCTTGACCAATAGTGTCACTGCTTTGGCTGCGCTCGCTTCTAAAGGGGCGATGCTTTAAATAGCAGCAATGAATATCCACAGAGAAGGAAATGTGTTCTTACTGTTTCTGGTTTGCGAGTTAGCTAGCTTGCAAACTGCACCAAAAGGAATAATGTTTTTGTTTTTTTCCCCAGATCAGATTTGGTCACACCTGTTTTGCAGGGTGACAGAAACTGCAGTTGTCTAGTGTAACTGCTGCTTTACATGGTTTTGATATAACAGTGATGATAGGTTCAGGGCTAACAAGTCACCCCTAACCGGACCTAAACTGCGGCCATATCAGCTGGACACAGCTAAACTGGCTTTGAAATGATTAAGCCAGCTCTATGACAAAACACAGGGCAGGCTCTAGATATCACACAGCCTCTGTGGAAAACAAGCACCTTTAAAAGCTTTAAGCAGAGTGAAAAAAACACCTCAGAGCCGCTCCACCTTATCGTTTGAGTTAAGGCAGGAATGGAGAACAGCGTTTGTTTAACCTGCGTGTGTCAGTGTGTGACACAGAGCGGGAAAGCCCCCAGATATCTGCGAGCCGGTGGGTGGATAGCGCAGCAGACGGCTGCATTGTTCTCATTGTGCATGTGCGGAAGTGGCTCTGTTCATCTGACATTTTGAAACGGACCACCCTTCCCTTTCCCCACAGCGGGGCCAGATGGAGGCTTTCAGATAGGGTCATAGTAAAAGGACAGGGATAAGGGCAGTCTTCCATTGCCAATATATTCCACGGTTCACTATTCACCTCAATGCGCTTGGAGGAGAATGCTAATCAATGGACTTTACAGTGAAGGTGAGTGATACATCACTCCACAAAAGAGAAAGAGAGAGTGACCTCTAGTATTCAGTCAATCTTTAGTGGGTGAACTGTATTCAGTGCTTTTATTCCATATGGCAATTATAATACAAATGTAAAGGACATTCGATGTATAATTTCACACACCATGTCCTCTAACTGCATCTGGATCTGTCTGTGGACTTCGGCCATCTGAAAGAGCACGTCCCCTACAGAGAGAGAGAGAGAGAGAGAGAGAGAGAGAGAGGGAGAGAGACAGAGACAGTGGGAGACAGAGCATTGTTATAACACTTTTCTGCATATACATGCTCTGATATACACATGCAGTAAAATCATGCAGTTCCAAACAAACAACAAAAGCTGCACAAAAAAAACAGAAAGAGAGAAAGAAGGAGAGAAGGAGGTAGAGAGAGAGATAGAACAAGAAATGGACATGATGGAACGTCACTCAAATCACAGGTAAAAAGCAGACAACTTAAAAGTAACGCAGACAAGCTTAAAGAAAACGCAGACAAGCTTAAAGAAAACACGGACAAGCTTAACGATACCCACGAAGACAATGAACAGTGCTGCTAACAAGTCAGAAAAACACCATCAAATGGAAACATATGAGAGAAATGATCAGTTCTCATATTAAGCGCAAAGCAGAATAAAATGACATCACAATATACATGATAGCCATAGCAATGTAGGCTTACTGCAGTGCATGGTTCATCAACAGAAATGAAAGAAAACAGCAGCTACAACATGTTGATCACAAACTGTGATCGTTAGTTTCTGAGCAACAGAGCTGTGAGAAAAGCAACAGATTGAAAGAAAGTAGCAACAAAAGAAGCAACGAAAGAAAGAAAAAGTAAGAAAACGTTTCATTCATGCAGCCAGGAGGGGTGTGTGTGGCCTGTGTGTGTGTCGGGTATGCAGGGTACCTACACGCAGCTTCTTCTGATTATGCAAAGCATTGTAAAGGATAAAAAGAAAGAAGATAAACAAAAGAGCTAGATTGAGCAAGAGACAGAAGTACAGTAGACCTGGGGGGCTGTGAAAAAAGAGAGAAACCTTTCCAGGGCCAATAAGACAAAACACACATTACCCGTTTTTCTCCCCCGTTTCCCCCAAATGCAGCCAAACCTCAATTAATATGGATCAGCAGCATCTCTAGTTAACCGAGACCCATTCTTTCATTCTCTATGAATGTTGTAGGTTCAGTTCAGTAAATATGTACTGAAGAGGAAGTTAATTAAAGTGGTTTCAGGAACAACAGTTTCATTATGCTGGAATTTGTTTCGGAATTTTTTTTTTGGAAGAGTTTCCTGCTTCCTAACTCAAAGTGTTCATGCAGTCTCAACTGTTTGAAACTGAGAAAACAATGGACAGTCATAGTACACTTGCATGTATTTGACTGCTGAATAGATATGAAAGAGTCTTAAAATGTTTTTTTTTACACTGATTTGTTCAGTTCTTCATTCATTTTAAATGAAGCTACGACAATAAGGCTGTGACAATTCACCATTAATATAGGGACGAAAATGAACGGTTTTGATCAAAAATCTTGCAGAGACTAAATTAAACTTTATATTATCCACGAATTCTGGTGTATTTAGTGATAAGTTGACAGTGGTTAAAAATGTTCAAAATAAGCTATTCATTGTTGTAGGTGCTGCCATGTTAAAGTGACATCAAGGAACTGAAACCCTGACTTTGAGTGGGAATTACAAATTGAAAAGTCTTTCACATGGATTTATCCCACTCATGTGCTGATGGACACAGCATTAGCATAATGGAAAAACTATACATATCTATTGTTTTTTTGAATATTTCCTTACAAATTACAAATGAAATGCCTATTTTGAGGGAACATGACCAATAGAAGAGTAAAAGCCTCATGAAAAGCTTTGGTCAGAACCGTACTGCAGTTGTCAGTGTGATAACAAACTGCATCCCTGTGGTGATCATGGCAGCATTGTAACAAACACATCATGCTTTGATGACATCACACGAGGTTAAATGGTTTTAAACAGCACAGAGTCATCTTCTAAGATCCTGTCTGAACCCATACTAACCGGGTTTTGGCCCATATCGCATTTTGGGGTATAGAACAGGTGTTAGTACACACGCACACTGTGGACCTTAAATGACAAGGCATTTAAACACCAATGCTTTATGACTGGAGACAGAGAAACACAAACACAGACACATTCACACAAATGTACAACATGAGCATGGGCTTGATATCTCTCTACCTCCAGTTTGTGGTGTGTGTGCACAAGCGTGTGTGGTCACCTAAGGGCTAATGCGCTAGAGATGTCACACCGAAATGTAGACTAATGTACTGGTACCTAGTGCCATCTGTTTGGATCACACCCAAAGCAGCCCAGATCAATAAATAAGCCGTGCTGTTGACTGTTGTAAAAAATGACAGCAGGTCTAAGGGCCTAGAGTTACACTCTCACTGCTGTTCACATTAACCATTGTCTTTATTCCTACTCTGTATCTTGTCACTGTCAGAACAAAACCTTGTTTTTGCATCTGTTTAATATATTTTCTTTACATTACGTCAGTGTAATGTACACTTTAAATTATGTCAAAATTTCATTTCATGAGGAACAGTCCAATAGAAATGGTCCAAAATGACTTAGAATAACAATAAATAATAACTTATTGAAAGTTAAGCAGGTTTTTTTCTTTCTCCTGTAAAGTAATGTTTTTGGGAGATGAAAGTTTTTGTTCTGACGATGACAATATACTCACTTTAAACTTGTTCAAAACTCAGTCACAACTATTGCAAGCAATGCATGTTGTGGTGATTGTGGTGGTCCCCCCTGTTCTCCAGGCATCACAGATGCTGTTCCACTGTAGGTGATTTCACCTGTTGGCTGAAATCACCTACAAGGTTGCTTGCATCTCTTAGAGAGGAAACTGTTCAAAAAACATTGCTTAGAAAGTGCTGCTATTTACAAAATGCCAAATAACTTGCATTATCTTGCTATAAAATGTCAGCTACAAGGGAATGATTTGGGCAAGACATAGTTCAGATAGCAGTTAGCTAGCTAGCTCAAGGGGACTATCTGAGCAAGATATGGCTGAAATGAAAAAGTTAGCTACGCAGACAACTTGAGTATACAATTATTTTACATAGTGATACATATAACTGCAGCTGCTGTCTATGTCTTAAATGAGGAAAGGTGATTAAATAAGCTGGCGTTACACAAAGAGGCTATAAAATAGCCTCCAGCCTCCAACCTAGATTGGAAGAAGTAAAGGTGGACCAGCTTGCCAGAGAGGACTACTACAGTCACCACGACAAGTTTTATGAACCAGACAGTCAAAACACTGATAAGGTACCATGCAATTACATCAAATGGTATAACTGATTTCAATCGCCACAGCATGGACAAGAAATTAAAGATGGTGTTTTGGGAAAGTTGCTGAATTGATGGTACCTAGTTAGCTTAACTAGCTAGTTAGCTTGCCAGCATTATTCGACCAGCTTTGTTAGCAAACTGTAGCCTCTGCTGAAACCAGAACAACGTAATAGGATGTGATAGGCTACATGAACAATGCTGGTTACTACTCTTGCTAACTAGCAGAATAATCAAGTTGCATGTGACTTTAATTATTCAATTGCACTGTGCACTGTTCACTAAGTGTAGTATGGGCCCTTGTACATATGCATATACATGCATGTACATATTAATTTCATAGTAGATACCCAATAGTTCCTTGATAACAAGGCTTAAGATTAAGAACTGACCGAAATTCTAGGTTTCAAGTAAGCGGCTTTCAGCTCTTTGCTGAATCATACATGTTTTCACATATTAACGATTTGTGTGCACAGGTAACAAAGCTGCACAGCAGAACACATTTCATAATATTTGACCCTATTTGTCTTTCTCTTTTGTAACCTGGCCCTATCCTGACATTAAAATTGCATTACATATCCAATCAGCCCCAGCTCTAAAGCTCAGAGTTCTGCGAATTTCTGGCACAGTCTTTTCCACAGATCTGTGTCGCATCAAGGACAGCAGAGCACCGTACAGGAGAGAGTACGAGTAAGAGTGCTCAAGGTAAAAGCTGCCTTAATGCTCTCTTCAGCACCCACTCCCCATATTCATTATCTCAGATGTAACCCTTGTAAATTACAAAAATCACCAGTGACAGCTCGTGATTATTGTTGAGTTTTGTTATTCCCAAAAATCAATTTTTGTTAAGTTCTTTACAACAAAACAAACAGGAAAATCCCAGAAGTGCAGGCTCAAACTCGTCAATCCAGGATATAAGTTTAATGTATGTAATTCATTGTTTAAGTGTGTTAATTATTCATGCAATTACATTTAAACAGTATAGAAAAATGACAGCACACTCTAGACTTCTAAGAGCTAAAAAGGAACACGTACGGCCACACTGAAGAAGTCTGAGTATCAGCATGCAGGATAGACTACACGATGATCCCACAAATGCCCACCCAAACAGTGACCGGGTTACCTCATGGCCCACTGAGACCTGAGCTAAAGCTATGGATTAGGGCTAATACACAATGCGGACAGGGGTGAATCTGGAGAACTTTATTAGTGTGTGCTGGTGGGCTTCTAGAGTGTGTGTGCTGGCAGGCTGGAGATGGGGGTGCTTTTCGGTTTAATTCTCCTCTTCCTGTCCTCCTTCTCAATCACTCACAGGTTTACAGTTTAACCCCTTAACTGCACCCACATTACAGTTCTGCACTCTCATAATTATATAACTAACATATTAATTTCATAGTAGTTACTGAATACTTTATTTTGAGATAGAAGTCTTGGGATTCATAACCAAAAGATATTTATTACTATCATAACTTGTTCAATTAAAATTACCTTCTACCTTCTATCTATCTATCTATCTATCTATCTATATATATATATATATATATATATATATATATATATAGATAGATAGATAGATAGATAGACAGATAGATACATAAAAAGGAGAGGGACATTGTGTGAATGACCTTGTGTACCTTCCCTCATTGACCTTGGCCCCCCAGCTTCATCTCTACAGCAGCACACTCTAATTTCCTCTCCTAGTCAGCACAATGTGATCTAATACCACTCCACTCCACCCTTCCCTCCATCCCTTCTTCCATCAGTCCACTCACACTCAGCCAGGCCTCTAAGCCGCTTACCAATAATCAGCACAGATCACAGCAGCTGCGGCTTACAGGGCCTTCTACATATTGTTGTCTGAGCTTAACAGAGGGCTGGAGCAATTAAAAGACAAGCAATTAAAGCCAACACCGGACCCTTCAGTGACCGCTGATCAATAGCCACAGAGCTCTCAGTTTACTGAGACTGTATGTGGTCTCTGATACTTTAGAGGCCTGCAACAGGCTTTAGAGGGAAATCCCCTTATTCAGAATAACTGCCCTTTGACCATGAAGAGACTATTTAATTGTTTGCAAAGAAAGACAAAAGAAAGAAAAGGATGAGAATCAAAGAGCAAGAGAAACTACACTAAAGCAAGAAAATACTGACTGTTTTTAAAAGGAACTTTTAGTTAGCTCACCTCCAAAAGGGGCTACAAACTAACAGGACAACTGTGAGGGGTCAGGAGAAACGTGTTCTCAAGCCACTAGAAAACAGTTTATTTTGATTTTTTAACCAATAAATAATAAAGTTAGCTCCAGTTACGACGCAGTGCAAAGTCTAAGAATGAACAAGCCTAAGGGTTGGAATAGATGTAGCAGCTCTATCGGGGACCAAATGTCCCCAAGACGATGGAAAACATTAACATTTTGACTTTGTGGTGGCATGTGTCTGGTTCCTGTCAGCAATTTTCTTCCTAAAGAAAAACTGTAGCCTTAAAAAAAAGAAAAGAAGAAGTATCTTTCTGTTAAAGGGAAAATCCACTTATTTTTCAAAATTTCTGCACAATTAAATGATTAAGATCTAAATAAAGTCATTCAGAATGGTTTGCCATGAAATTCTCCATTCTAGAGAAATTTACAAAAAAATGTACAAAACAAAGTTGCTCATGGTGGCGAAGATGGGAACCAGACGTCTGGAGAATTCACTGCTTCTAAAAGCTCCTTCACAGAAAGCTATTACATGAAATAGTTAGGAATACACTGCCTTATGTCTGAGACATAGGTTTACAATAGTTTTGAAACAAGCTTTTGGCCTAAAACAGATTTTTTCAAATACAGTCATGGCAGACACGTCCAGTCATATGCAAAAGTTTGAACACTCTCTAATTTAAATGTTTGGTTGATTTAAGTAAAAACATGTTAACACATCCTCTACAAGGAACACACTTAAACATGGTATTTTCTGAAAATATTAGTACACAATTTCTAGTTATTGGCTGAAATAGGGTAAAAAATAAAAGATAAAACATAAAATGTGCTGTAACTTTTGCACACGCCACATTTTATGCTCTATTTTTTCCCAATAGGTTAAATTCAGCAAATAAACAGTATTCTACTCTTCTTCCTTAAGGTTAGGGTTGAGTTAGTTGTAGAACAGTACTAGCGAGTGTGTTTTTGTCTGTAAGGGTCATGTGGACAGACCATCTATCTCTGATGTGTCTGATGAGCTGGAAGGAAGAGAGTTACAGCTCCATTATCCACACCCAGCAGCTTGAGCGCCGGAGAGCCTGAGGGCTGAACTAAATGAATGTGAGGCAGAATCAGAGAGAAAAAATGACAGATGCCAACTGATGCCTACTAAGACAGCACTGATGCAGAGTTTTTCAGCTGAAAATGAGTTCCGTGTCTGGTCTAATCCCCCACTGCCCTCTCAAGAGGGCACAAACAGCGAAATGTTTTTGTGAACCGTCACTGTATGCATGGCTGGATCTTTCTCTCCACTTCCTGCCCTCTTTTGCTGCCCACTTTCCATCCACTTCCTCTCCCTCCATCTTGACTTATACCATCTTTCCTCTATGCCTAAGCATTTTACTACTTTACACCACTTCTCAGCGTTGCTGTGACCTTGGTGGAGGTAATAAAAGTCAACAGCTCGAGAATGATGCAGCGCTGGTGCAGATGCCGGTGATAAATATAAGCACCCTCATTCTCCATTCTCAAGCACAACGCTATAATCACACCACTACTCTTTTAAAGCTGCAATGTGGAACACGCTCAGCTACGCTAACAGTCGCCTTGCTGTGAGTCTGAAAACCACAAACGTTTTAGGGCTCTTCATGCAAAACAAGAGCTCTCGCTAATTGCTTTTTTCATGCTGTTAGACAGCAAAACACAACTGTGCAGGTCATGAAGGCCCAAAGCAGTGGGCAATAATTTCTAAAAAGTGATTCAAAAAGATGTGTTCGCTACTAATTCGACTGCATTTTAGAAGACATGAGTCATCCAGGGTCCATATGGAGGTATATATTTCAAGCCCTCCTGCACATAACTACATAACTTGTGCATGAGTTTCATATCAGTTATGCAACATGTATAGTTGAAGAGGTTTGCTATGAAACACATTAAAGATCACTTTCAAGAATTTTCTTTTTTTTTATGAAATATATTGTCGGGGGTGAGCTTACAACATTCAAGATTTATGCTATATTATGATTAATACCACCTTTATTAGAAAAACAAAAATGCACTATATTCTATTATACATCAACTGATGTTTTCAAAAACATATGTCCAAAATTGTTGCAAATGTTGTTACAAAATCTGTCTGTCTGTCTGTCTGTCTGCCTCTCTGTCTCTCTGTCTGTGTCTCGTCTCTCTGTCTCTCTATCTATCTATCCCAGCCTGAAATATTACAGTATTACTTGCAACATTGCCAAACATAAAGCAAACAAGATAAGGTCACATTGAGCATGGTATATACTCGAGCATGGTATACACTTAAAAACTATAAAATAGTTAATTATAAATCAGATAATATAAGATCAAGTATCATCCGATACTTAAGGTTTCAGAAGAGAAAAAATGGTATCTTGGCTTTAATCAAGAAACCCCTTTACATTCCAGGCTTATTACATACTACGGCTTATTATTCAGTAACTACAGGAACTTGTAACTACAGGGACAGTGCAAACTAATGGAGCTTTTCTCAGGTTATAGAAGTGTGTAATAAAACTTTGGATTAAAATTTTTGATGGTTTCGGAATATGTCATGTAGTTTATTTGTATATATGTACATATATGTATTTTTTTAGAACAAAATCATTTTGGATGCTCAGATGTACCTATGTTTATAGATTAACAGTGGCATTTTATTCTAGGATGTCTCTTCACTTTTAATAAGAATCGCATTTAATAACTGAAGTAAATCTAAAATAGTTTTCCTGCATGAAATAGTAAAAACAGTGCAGAGTATTGTATAGATAAATATAAATATTGCTTTCTAAATCCTAAAGACATAAAGGTGAGAGCACCTTCTACATGCCTGGTGAAAACATTGATAAATGTTGTTTAACGTCTGAATTTCTCTTCATTTGTCTGATGCATGCATCTCTTACACATGAGCTTTTATCTATGGCCTTCAGCTGCCTCAAGCAGCTGGCTGAGTGAGGGGCACCGTGATTGTACATGTGGAAAGCCAACTCATCACCATGCTAGGCTAAAGTCTAACGGTGAACCCCAAAAGACCAGCCTTTCCTTCCACTCTCTTTTACCCCTTTTAACTCATCACAGTCTGATGTCTGATGTCTGAACGAACCTACCTTAGACTGCAACTCACTAGACGAGACATGAGACTTTGCATGTTCTGCACCGTATATACATTACTGCTATATTGTGCCATTTCGAGCTATAGTAGTTAATAAGACTAACAACTGAATAACAAAGCCAAAGGTGTTCAAGAGGTTATTAATGTCACAATAAGCAGATATATCATTTTGAACTTTGCTAGAGAGCAGGTTCTAATATATAACCATTAGAGAGCAGCTGTGAGAGCCAGAATGGAGATTGATTACTGCAGTGACACTCACCCTAACCTGTAGGGGGGCAGCATGACGTGAACTGATGGACGCTCAGATCTGTAATGAGGTCCAAAGGGATGAGACACACTGACAACACTGAGAACAGTGAAGTTTAGAAATGGTTTGAGCACCAAAGTGTGCTGATAGAACTCCTAGAACTCATTTTTCTAACAGACATGACACATAGAAATAGTCCCTGTGGAATATTTATAGATTGCTAAAGTTTTTTAGACCCTTTCTGTTCACAGTCCAGCCATAGCTTCTCTAGACGTTTAAGAGACCTTATCATGCTGCATCTCTGTCTCATCCAAATGTCTTTATTTTTTAAGGTTTCATCTTCAGACGCATCATCGACATCCATATCTCCTTTGCCTTTGCTCCTGTGCAGATTTATCATTTTCCTCTTGTTTTTCCTTATGAGTCTCAGTTCTTCTCAGTGGTTCTTCTTCATGCTCTTAGGATGTTTTTCCTTTTTTAGTCTTTGTTCTTCTCAGTGGTTCCTCCTCATGCTCTTAGGAAGATTTTCCTTTTGTGTCAAGTCAAGAGGCTTTTATTGTCATTCCATCTATGTACAAGTACACAGTGGAGCGAAATTACGTTCCTCCAGGAACAAGGTGTAACATGGAATAAAAGGCAGTACAGACAAAGTGCAATCGTGCAGACGTAAGTGTGCAAAACATTAAACTAGAAACAATACAATAAATACGAAAAATAAGACAGACACAAATGAAACAGACATTAGACACAGTAAACAGACAGGACAGTGCAGCGCCGACACAGCACGCATTTCTGAGCATTTCTGAACGTATCTCGGTTCCTCTCAGTGGTTCTTCCTCATGCTCTTAGGATGTTTTTCCTTTTTAGTCTCAGTTCTTCTCAGTTGTTCTTCCTCATGCTTGTAAGAAGTATTTTCCTTTTAGTCTTGGTTCCTCCCAGCATCTCATCCTCATACTATAACAAAGTTTTTTTTTCTTTTAAGCCTGATTCTTCTCAGAGCTTCTTAATCAAGCTTTTAGAGAGCACTGTAATCTCTGGCTTGCTGGTTGAGGGCTCAGCTAAGCTAACAGTAAGGCTAACTGATAAGACAGACATCTGATAAGATAGAAGCTGCCCTTTACCTTATTGATATAAGTCACAACAGTAAATCATATAGTAAATAGCTTATCAAAGGTTTAGTGACATCTTGCTGTTCAGAATGTTTTCAATACACAATACAAGTACCGTACATCTTAATACTTCTGACTGGATGTGTGCTATATTGAGAAAAATGCTAAAGCCCACCCATTTTATCCCCTTGTTGCAATGACAGTACTTGTCAGCACTCAAATCTTTCCCCATACTGGCCAAAAGATTTTATATAGTCTGGAAAAGAAAGCTGTAAAGTCATTAATTAGGTAAAACCTGCTCGTCATACTAAAGAAGACACTTGACAAACATGTGCCAAGTGTAATATACCCAAATATACCCAAAGGATTAGCAAACAGATGTTTTAATGGCAACAAAACCTTCACAGGTATTTTGTCTTACTTAGCAGTAAGAAAAAAGAAAAAAAAACAAACATCACTCTGAAATTTTCAAGGGTTTTGGTATGCACGGACTGGTGGTGTTCCCAAACTTATGATGGCCCATGTATATTCCTAAAGGAAAAGTCTACAGAGTGATTCTTTTTGAAAGATTGCCAAAGAGCACTGTTTCATTCTCAACAACAACTGTACCTCAAATTATCAGCCAAAGGATGCATGCTCTAGCGGCTTGAACTACTGCAGCGAATGTAAGTGTCTGGGGGCCTAACGGCTGTGAGACTATTACCTGGGGGACGAGAAGACACAGAGCTGTGAGAAAACACTAAAACCATGGCCTTGAGATTCACACTTTCTCCAGGTGAGAATGAAACAGTATTTTTTGTGTCCACACCTGCATCTGTGTAGGAGGAGCAGGTAGAATTCAGTGTCAGTCTCATGTTGATTCCCCTCGAGGCGATTACACGTTCAGCACCCCACTATTCAAAGGAGCCAAGCTGACAACGTCACAATATTGCCCAGCAAACACCCTTAAGACACTCATTAGTTCCTTATAAACACTCAGAAATAGGTTTTAAAACTTCATTTCAGCTAGTTTATGTTTCAGATGGCTTGGACCTTGAATTTGCATAGCACTTCACTTAACTGTGTGGAAAGGTGGAACATCACTGATTGTACCTTCATTTCTACGCCTTTCTCCTTTCTTATTCTCCTTGTGCCTTTTCTCAAAAGTGCTCTCAGGAAATTTAACTATAAATCTGTTTGTTACAAAAGCAGAGGCAGAGACGTACAGCTAAAGAATGAATATGACAGTTTGAGGAGAAGAAAAGCAGAAGGTAAGAAGAGTGTAGCACCATTCAGTTGTATAGTGTTTAATAAACGGATTGCGCTGCGATCAAAGACTCTTTAATCTCCAGCCTTCAGCACAAAGAAAGGCTTTTGATCAAAGGATGCATGTGGAGCCAGGCAATGATACTAAGTAATGTACCTCTGCACAAAGTATGATTAAAGGTACAATCTATAAAATTGCTGCCCGCTATGGTTTCAGGCTATTGAATATATCGCTTTTAGTGAAATTCTCATGCTTTACAAGGTATCACCAGGAGTTTATATGGGAAGCTTGGTTTGTTGGAGCCACTGGCTTCTATACTTGGAACTTTGTAGATTCATGCATAGAACGTGGTCATAAATGGAACAGTCTTTCACTGTAGCTGTTCCTGAACTGTACTGTTCCATTATATTTGTGCTGTATAAAGTCTTTGTTATACTGCTAATGTATGAGCAGAATTTGGAGAGGATTATCATTAACTCTGGAGACAAATGATACACTAAAATGGATGAGAGAGATAGAGAGAGAGAGAGAGAGAGAGAGAGAGACAGAGAATATGCAGTGGACTCTCAATGACCTTTTCCACTTGACAGGCTGATAAGAGTCTAATAAGACCCCTCCCCAATCTCTGAGACTTTAAAATTAAATTACCTGCAGAGAAGCTATCAGAGCTCTTTGCAGATGAATAACCGCTGATGTCCGGATGTTTGTAGAAGCAGGCTCGTCCAGCGTTTCTTCTGAAATCAAGGGTATTACTAGGGAGTCTGTCACTCATATGCTGCAGTAACAGCCTCTACTGTTCTCTTAAGGCTTTACACTAGATGTTGGAACACTGCTGTGGGGATTTGATTGCATTCAGCCACAAGAGCATTAGTATGGTCAGGTACTAATGTCGAATGATCAGTTCTAGATCTCAATCACCACTCTAAGATTTTGGATGGAGCATCATCTCCAACACAATCACAATCATAGACATATAATACAGTTCCGCAGCTCCTCAGCTCAATGCTGGGGGGTTTATACCCCTCTAGCTGATGCTTGGCATTGGGTATATACTGGTTGGTAATGCTTTTCTATGGTGATTATACAAGCTGTACATGCACAGTTAAACACCTGTCAGCAATGGGTGCACATTAAAGTAGCTGAATTCACTGATTAGAAGGAGTGTCTGGATACTTTTGAGTTTTGTGTGGCAGCTCTAAACAAGTGTTGCTACTGTGGCTCATTAGGTTGAATGGGATTGCTCTGTAAAGCTTGTCTAACCTAGCAACAGTTGTTTGAAATAATATGTGAGTAGTGCATGGATAGGTCAATTAACATTTCAATAACTATCTATGATTGCAAAGGCCAGTGGTCACTGCATAAAACTTCTAGTGATCTTAAGTTAAATGCTTAATGAATGTAAATTAAAATATTTCAACTGTCAAAAGTTTGAAACAAACCTAGGGTCTACAATGTAATTTACAATCCTTTTTTTTTTTCTCCACTGAAGAGATTTTACACAGCTCACCTATGGTAAAGAACAAAAAATTAAAGCCAAAATTCACTTCAGATGTTTTATGCAAGTGACCACTGCTTAGGTTTTGGATTTGAGGTCTAGATCTGAATATCTAGATCTTGACATGGGCATGTGATCAACAGTAGCTATCTCCCCAACCACTTTCAGTGGATTTACCTGGAGACCATATGATCTAATGCTGCACTGATCTCCAACTAGGAAAAAATAAAAAAAGAAAATCCCTCAAATGGGAATTCCTACTTGGAAAGTTGGTATGATGTTCTTATTTCCAGTTTCAGCACAGTCATATAAACATGGCTGCTCATGTCATCAACAGGATTAAAGTGCCACTTCTCTACATTTAAATGAGATGTGCTTTGGATCAATCAGCAGACCACTGATCATAAAGATCCCTAGGTTGAGAAGGTAAATGCTGAACATTAAAGTTATCACTCATATCACTAATGTTATCAGGGCAGCTTGCTGATAATAATACTCGCTTTCATGGAGGCATCTAGGTTTGTTTCCCCACCCACTTTGTAGCTCGTACATGCGGAAAATGATGAAATTCCAAGCTCTGATGTTCCCATTTTCAAGTTAAGTAACACCATTTTCTATCAGCAAGTAAGTGTTCAAACGGAGTATCTCTTCACACTACATTGCAAAGCCTTCAGGATGTTTACACTGGAAATATCAGGTGCGCACATCAAGTCAACATGGAAACAAGCTATCCTGATCTGACCTATCAGACAACAGTTTGAGACATCAACTAAAATGGGTGTGTATCCTAGCTTTACTTTGGGCAGCTCAGCTGCATCTGCTAAATTGCATCTAACTAGCTAAGTATCCTCATCAATCAGTGACAAAACTAATGGTATTCATTTGCCTCCTAACCTTCAGCATTCCTGCATTTCCTCCTGCATTCCAATTTGTTTCCTTTCTGTTAACATGCCTTTAATACTAACTAGAAGGGTTGTAGATATCTCTCCACTCTTCCATTTTGAGGTGGAATGGCAGAGCAACAACACACTGAAAAAACAGAGACAGGGCGTCCTTTAAAAACAGAGATTCTATCAAAAATACTAGGCATCGCATTGCACTGTATCACACTTTGAGGGTTACAACTGTTGTAGACTACTTCATTGATTATAATGGCAGCGTTTTGGTTTTGTCATTGTCACTCACTCACGTCGCTTGCTGTTAGGACAAGTTGGTAAGCTGAATGGCACAGACCTTTTTCACTCTGATAGTAGATTTGTCCATAGGTCCTGGAATAACTCCTTCAGATTAGTCATTGGTGTTTCTTTTTTTTCCCTGATCAATTATCACACATGCTCTTTACATGATCCCACTCAACTGCAGAGTAGTACAGCGTAATTGCCTGGTAATTATACAGAACAAACGGGAACGCTCTGATAAAAAAAATAAAAGCAGGTATCAGAGTGAGATTTCTCCCACTGGCAGATGAAGGATTTTAAAAATGTACGCATGTTTTCAAATTGGACAAACTCTTTGTGAGAATGTGAGCGTGTACTTTTACCCTGATCTAGGACAAACTGTTTTAGCCTCAAAAGATGTGCCCATTATGCAAAGCCTGTCTCCGAGCTCGACTTAAAATTGTTTTAATGAGGAGGCCAGCCCTTGAAAATATGGCCACCTGCCAGGCCTGAAAAACAGCCAGCGAAACAAAAGTGAGATGCATGAAAAAAAAAAAAAAAGATCTGCAAGGTTTCCATAGAGATGTAGAACAGAGTGTAAAATTGAGATGCCTTAGGTGCCAATTTGAGATTTAAAAAGGCATTGTGGATGCACACGGTCCATGCAAGTGAAGTTATTCATTGCTGATAATAGGCTGTGCAAATCGAGCAGCCCGATATAACAGGATAGATGGTTGTTATAGGTCTAAATGGAGGCCGTGCGACTTCATTTATGTATCGTCTGCTATTTATCGTGCTTGTGTATGTAAACCACTGATTAGGGTTTTTAATTAGAGCCTGGCTTTGCAGGCGTTCATTTGCCAGAGGCTAATGAGTTACTTCCTGTCTGTGGAGAGGGCAAGAAGTGAGTCTATTTTCAAGATGTAATTCATCTCAACTTTGAGTGGAAATGTTTGCACAGGGAATATCACTCCTCTCCATTAATCAGCTGCACTTCAGACTAGGCTGTGAGCTCCCCGAGCTTGTAAAAAATCCGCAGCTCTATAAACCTGCAGCCATGACGACAGCGGACCATATTTGGGCAGGAGGAAAGCGGAAGCTGTTTAGTATCCTACACACACTCGTGCGGCGTGCAGGAGGCAGACATGGGAGGCTGTTTTTGGCAACGCTGACATCACCGAGGAGCCATTTTGGGACAGATCTATCGCTTTCTCTCTCTCTCTCACTTACACTCTCTCCTCTCGCTTTTCTCTGCAGCAGAACGAGCCCCGTTAAAGCAGGCGTTTGATCTATTTTTAGCACAGTGTTCTCCTCGGGAAGGCTACGTTCCTGCATCAGTGCGGGGGTGATACATGCCAACGCTGCACCGAAGGATCTCCACATATTCCTCTCACCCATGGGGAGCTTACACTCGGCTCTGAGCCCCGAAGACGGTCAGAAGAGACTTTAGGTCAATTGATGAAAAGCAGCCAATCTTCATTGCCAATAAAGTTTCTATGTAACTATTGATACTAGGGATTCCATAGACATATAATGTCCATTTGCTGACGTGGTTATCTCAGTAGTTTGTGGCTGCTTGAATCTGAGCCTAAAGCCTCCCCATCACCACCCTGCATTGACCTCGATCATGTATGACTCACTGCATCTTAGATGGACAAGATTTTTGGCCTCTGCAGTATATTGAAGCAAAAATAAATCTAATTTATAACTGTTATCTATAAAAATGGACACAAATGTAGACAACTTCAGGCTTCAAAATGGCTGCTAGCTGTTCTGTCCTTTTTTACAGATAACAGTATGCCATACAGTCTCAGAAACCACATAAACAAGATTACTTAACAACACAGTTTGAGGCAATTGTGCGATTATATAGGCATGCAGTTTAGCACATTGCTAACCACTAAGGTTAAAAGAATGGGTAATCAAAAAAATGCATGCAGTTTTCCACTTTCCACTAGTGTTTGTTGGCAACGTTAGCCCTGTATCTCCAGTGCTAAACCAAAGAAGCTAAAGTTTGGACACCAAGCATGTCCTGGCTGACTGCATCTTTGGTATGGGGGAAAAATGTGTCAAGCTCTTTCTTTAAAGAAGCAATATTCAGTAAACTTGTTTTGTCTGATCATCAGCATGTTGCTTCAGAAACAGTGATGAATAAGGCCTGAAGTATATTTATGTCAATATATCAATGTGTCTAATAGCTGTGGACCATTTTCGAGTGTTGAATGCAGTAAATAGATCCCAACAGTCACTCAGCACAGCTTGCACGTCCTTCAAGTCATCTCATTTGTGAAGAGTAAACAATTCAGCTTTCTTTGCTGCTTGCTACTCAATCTCCAAAACGCTCCCATTGTTACTTATCCCCTCTCTCTCCCCTCCACGAGTAATCAGTTTCCTTCATGAACTTCTCGCACTGGCATGAAGATATTTTAATTACCCGAGTCGATGCTCATTTCCTCATGAGTCAGCAGTGACAGATCTGAGGGCGGGAGTGATGAAGGCGAGGAGAGAATCTGTCCATGTTTAGTTCTGTCGTGGGTCACAGTGTGTTGGTCCTATTGAAAAACTGGACCGTCCACACATGCCATGTCAGTGTGACTGCTGTGCTGGGATTGGTCCATAATATCTAGTTAACAACGGACTGGCTTTATATAGCAGCACAGGAACAGTCGAACAGGTGTATGAGAGGCGAGTGGCATCGTGTGCTTCCGACTAGAAGGAGGGAGGAGATCAGAGGGAACTTTCCATAGCAACTTGTTAAACTGCTTAACTCCTTAAACTGCATATTTTTCAATTATTCATATTAAAGTTTAATATTAGCTTTAGTTTTTAGTTTAGTAAGCTTTATTGGCATAATTAGATACAGTATTACCAAAGCATCATCAATGTATTAAGTACTATAAATAAAACTACTATATTAAGTACTATAAATTGAACTAAAATAAATATTTTGGTACTAAGAGGTACATTTAAAAAGTATTGCATGGGATCATTTTCACATGATCAACACCATTATTAGGTACTGAATGATTATTGTAATCAAAGTAAACTGAATGCATCACTTTTTTCAGTGAAAGTACTTATAAGAGTGAAGAATTGAAGCATTGGCCTAAATAAAATCCCTTGAAGTTTAAGGGGTTAAAAGCTGTTGTCTTCTTTATGGGATTATATGATGCACCAGCAATTTTAAGCAATGAAAAGAGAGACCTAAATAGTAACACTTCTTTTAGTGATATTAAAAATGCTTTTATATGACTATAAATACATTTTACAATCACTATTTAGAGACCAATTATCAAGAGTGGCCATGACGTGCACTGTTCCTTGTGTCTCCATGGCATGTGATGGATGATTTTTCTCTCTAGTACTCTTTTTAGGGGGTATGAAGTCAACACTTTCATTGCATGGAACTCTTTTTTACACTCTAATGTCATTAGCAGTGATTCATGTCATTTTCCCATCATTTTCAATGAGATATTAAACTTCATTTTTTACAGTTGTTACAGCACAATGCGTAAGCTGACATTCCTGACCCATTAATTTTCCAGCAAATGCAGCAAACTGCTTCTCAAAACACAAATGCATGAATATACTTATGCACTGACTCTGTCACTCCCTCTCTCTCTTTCTCTCTAATATTGCAATGCTGTGGTCATCATGCCTAGTTGGGTACTGTTCATCCACACGGCTCCACCAATGGTCTTATGGCACGTGCAATGATATGCATATGCACAAATGCAGCCTAGATGCAAAAATACACCCCAAAGATGCAAAACAGTGGTGCCATCAGCTGAACAATGTTCACACTTCATGCTCTGATGCTGCCCCCAACACTCTCCAGTTACAGTACTGTTGCATAAAACATTAGCAGTATTAATAAAGACTGAAATCCAATACTGTATGTTTCCTTATGACCACTCTGTCCAGGGCTAGGAAGTATGTAGGTAAGTGACCTCTGTTCTGACTGTCCACTTAGTATTGTACTTCATTCCAAAAGCAGTCTAGGTTGAAATGCAGAAACAAACTGTTAGATCAGGACTGAAATCCTTAGAGACATTAGAACATTTCAGAGGTGTGAAGCAACACTCCACATCACTTCAAAATGAATAGGCGGGTTAGACTGTGAATGGGCAGTCGTGTGTAAATGTATTCATGGTTGTGACATCATAACCATCAAGAACTCAAAATGGGCTTTGCAGCTTAGTTCCCTTATATGGACTGTATGGACTGGAGAGTGAAAGTCATGATATGTCTATGATATGATACAAGCCCTTCAATATCTTTCTGCTATTACGTCTCCCACACAAAGCTTACAGTGTCCCTGCGCTGACCCCAGCCTTAGGCTAAACCAGTTCTTCAGCCAAAACAAAATCTTCCTGGTTAACATCCGTGAGAAAGAGGAATGGAAAGGTTTTTGCCGTAAAGCTATTGCAGGATTCCTCCAAAGAGAAAACAAAACATGAGTGTGGGTAGAACAGAAAGTGGAAGGTTTGGCTTCTTGAATTGTATCTAGAATATTCTGCCCAGAGAAAATAGAGAGAAAGAGAGAGAGAGAGAGAGATACAGAGGGAGATTGAGAGAGAGACAGAGAGAGGGGGGGTTTAGGGGTTTTAGGAAAGGGACTGTGAAACACATTGTTCTGCATGTGACAGACACAGTCATTGCTTATTTGATAAGCTCTGAGAGCTGCAGGCAATACTGATATGTAGGGATGACATCAATATATCCCGGTTCATCCATGCCTGTCAGCATTCTTAATAGAGAGGAGGAATTTTCTTTATAGCTCAAAAACACACACACACACTCAAACACGCACACACACCGCACACATACACACTGCATATGGTATCTGCCCCTGTAATTTTAGTAGAAATAAAGGAGGGGAAATTACACAAGTGATATAGAAGAAAGGACAGAAATGCTGTATCACATGCATGCACACACACAGGTTTGTTTTTATACAGTGTCAGGAAATGGGGTTGTACATACAACTGTTTTTGTATATGTAAGTATTTATATGTAATAATATAATTATATTGTGACTTTCAGAACAAAACCTTGTATCTCCATTTTTACCTTTCTATTTTTTTACATAATTTGAAAATTCCGGCTACTCTTTACATTGTATAAAAAAGTCATGATGAATGGACCAATACAAATAGTCTAAAATTACCTGGAATAGAATATTGACATAACAATACCATAAATATGACAGGGCAGAGGTCATTTGACATCATGAGTTGTCATTTTGTTTAGCAATATAACCGTGTTATCATTACCAGTAAATAATGTAATGGGAGAATGTTTGATGTCATGACAGACTAACTAGAGCACACAGCAAAAATTAGGATGTGACATAATCTGTCATAATATCAAAAATGATAACCTCTGTCATTTAATATAGGTGTAATAGTTAGGTGTCCACATACTTTTGGCCACATAGTGTATCTTATAGCTGTGCATATATGTAAGAAGGCTAATGTTGGCTTCTTATTTGCCAGCCTCTTTTCTGAAACTTCCATTCTGTAAGGCACATGAATGTAACTGCTGCACCATTTAAGGTGGAATGGAAAATTCTAAGAAAGTGCTGATTAAGAAGCCAGCTTCCTAGCCTATAATATGTACGCATTTATTATTTTTTATGGCAATTTTGGTACCCATTTTTATTAGTTTTTGTAAAGTCTAGGCATGCGGGTATGCATGAATCAAACACCAAAGAGCTCCCTTAGTGCTGCTCACTTCTACCATAAAAGGTTCTGTCATAACACGCTGCTGTTTCTGTCTGAGACAGTGCTGAACCAGCAGTCCTGCTTAGCAAACACTATATCACTGTTACTACACTTTTTTTCAGGAAGTCAATTTTAGCTCTACTCCATCGTTTAGATATTGAAAACACAGGATATCAGCTAATGGCATCAGCTGAGATAACACTGAGCGTTTTCAATAATGGCTCTTTGCTGATGGAGAATGGGAACTCTATTGAATACACGTTCAGAGAAAAGAAGCAGTCTGAGAGAAAATGAAAAGAGATGAAGCCACAGAGACATGCGAGAGGTGAGAAGAAAAAAAATGTCCCAGCAATGAATAATGAAAGCAGAAAAGAGCTTTAATGTTGCATTCACTCGCTCATCTCTCTCTCCCCTGGCTCCCTCCTCACGTCAGATTAAAAGTTCCAGTTATATTTGTTGTCATAACTCAGATTTGCTTTCAGCAGCAGGGTAAGGGAGTGGACATTATGCTGCAGAGGATCTACATAGGACTCCACCAAACCACAACAATCACATCCTTTTGCCTCAAAACTGTTCTTTGCATTATGACATCAGAAAGATACAGAGCTGAAAGCCACCTTAAAGCTGATGCAAGGTTTGCCTTTATTACTTTTGTGTTAACTTTTCATTATTTTCATTTATTGCAGTTTGAATCTCTCTAGAACACTTACTTTACCTGAGGATCTAATCAACATGTGGAAATTATATATGGCATTCAACATGTATAGGTTGTGTAAGTTTTCAGAATAAGTAAGTGTGTGTGTGTAAGTGTTCAGCATGTGTAAGATGTATTTTTGTAAATATTTAGTATGTAGAAGTATTCAACATGTATAAGTATATAGTATAAATAGCTTATGTATGAGCATTCAGTATGTATACATTGTCTATGTATAAGTATTCAGCATGTTTAAGTGGAACAGGCATTCAGTGCCTGTAAGTTGTATATGTGTAAGTATTCGACATGTATAATTAGTATAAACAGTATATGCATAACTATTTAACTTGTATAAGTAGCATAAATAGCTTATGTATGAGTATTCAGTATGTATAAGTTGTATATGTGTAAGTATTTAGCATGTATAAGTTGTATAAGTACTCAACATGGATAAATCCCATATGTGTAAGTATTTACTATGTAGAAGTTGTGTAAGTATTTAGCATGTAGAAGTTGCATATAGTCACTGGCAGAACAGACCTTGTATCTCTGAAATGGTAACTTTAAAAGGGAGGGAAAAAAAAAAAACACTTTTAACTTGGAATGAAAAGTCAATGTTAAAAGGTTTTATTCCAAGTTTTTTCAGAACATTTCTGCTGGCCCATTCACACAATGTAAAGTCCAAAGGGCATTTTTTAAATCAAGTAAAAAGCGAAAATGACAAAAAATGGAGGTTTTGTCCCAACAGCGACGATATGTATATGCTTTCAGCTTGTATAAGCTGTATATAAGTGTTTTACATTTAAGTATTCTATTCTATTCTATTCTATTCTATATATAAGTATTGGATACGTATAATTAATAGAAGTAGCATATGTGTACATATTCATCTAAACCTCAAAGCATGAAGCATCCAAATACATTACTCTACAGTTAAGTGCATATGCCCATTCTCTCTAGACTCTCCTGGTCAGTATCAGTGCAAATGAATACAAATAGTGTACCTGTATGCAGTGAAAGAGTATTGGCTTGTTGTTTGTGCCATGGTGTCTATTACTGTAAGTTCATAATAAGCAGAAATCCTCTTGATACAGCATACTGATGTATGTATGAGTGCTAAATAGGATAGATCAAAATAACATCATTGTCTTATATGAAGTTATTACAGGCTGCTATCTTTTTACTGTTGTTCTGAAATATTAAAGTGCATGAATGAAGACATTTTTGGAAGCTTTGCCTCAAAACACTCCAACACAGACTTCTAAAAACACTACAGTGTACATTAAACAATGGTTTTGTTTGTGGGCTTTGACCATTTCTTGCATTACAGTTCCCTGAGAGGCTCTTTTGGATCTCAGCTTTGTTTGTTATTAGTTTGTGGGTAAAAAACATAACTGGGGCACCAAGATTTTATAAACATACACGGTACATAAAAACAGCATCAGTACATTTTGTGCTGACTCGACTGCTTGTGTTCTCACACAGTTTCTTCTCACAGCATTTTGCATGTTGTGGTGTAAAGAAATACAAACAGTTTTTAGGTCATAGCATATCACCATACATGAATGCACAATGATATCGGTCAGGAAAAGAAAAAAATGTTCTCACTTGTCTCAATTTGTCCTAAATCTAAATGCAAGAATGAGATGAGCTTTGGGAGATGTTTGTATTATCATTTTCTCAAGGGAACAAAAACGTAATAGCTTAAAAAGCACAAAGACGCTTTCTGGAGGAAAACAGGACAAGAGACAGAGTGAAAACAATGTAACTGCACTGCACATGTATGCAGGCCTGTGATGTGTGTGGTTGATTGTATATGTGTGTGTGTTTGTGTATGTGTTTAAATACTGGGTTTAAGAATGGCCACATTATGCATTATGCATGAGACATTTCAGACCGTTCACGTTCAAGTTTTGTTTGAAGGCCATTCTACCTGCAATTCCCCTCCCAACCACAGGGGCCACTGCAGCTACAGTCTATAAACTCACCAAGGTCCTTAGAGCTGTGAGTCTCGCTGGCCAGTTCGCCCATCCGCACCAGAGCGTCGAAGTAGCCTTTTGCTGCAAATGTCACACCTGAAAACATGGAAGCATTCGGGTCATCAGAGACGGGAATGTTCTAGAACTTTCCGACCCCCGGAGCATCCCTCAACCCATGGCTTCCGTAATCTATGACAACAGGTGTGGTGGTGGGAAAACTTAAAGATTTGTGTTCTATGATGGCTCTGAAGGAGAGTGTGGGAGGGGAGTGGCTTGGGATCGGGGAGCAATGAATAAAAGCAGAATCTCCTCAATAAATCCAAAAAAACAGGCGCTTTTCAGCCTATCCAGGAATCTGAAATGCCAAACTGTGGCCTTTCACAATCCGTGGCCTCATCGTCTGATCCGAAATCAGACAAAGAGCTTTTCTGATTCTGCCTAGGGTGGCACAGCAGGGAATGCTATGCCTCACCTGCCTCACTAATGCAGAAAGCAGCTCATCTTAAAGGAGCCTGGACCAAAAAAAGAAAGAGCCAGAAAGGTTCTTAAAGGGTTAGCAAATTTTTACATGCTAAGCAGTTCTTAGCAAAAGGTGAGTGATCTTCCCTAAAAGCTATTAAATTAATCATATTAAGCCCAGAGAAACATCAGCAGCGTATCATTTTAATCCAGTCCACATGATGCGTAAATGCGCAAATGTTAGCATGCCAAGCAATTGTTAACACAAGGCACAAAATCTGCCTTAATTGTCATTAAATCATAAATAAAAATCCCAGAAAGTCATCAAAAGTGCATAACTTGAATAAATTCAAGCCATTAAACTCAGACTCCACCAAGAAGTTGGCAACGTCACCAATGAAAGCTTCTACAATGCATGGCCCAGCGTAATCTGCAATGCAATGAAATGGTAAGCAGAAGTGGTGGATGTACTGCATGTAAGCCCCTGCATCAGCAACCAGCCAGGTACGACTGCACAGACTCAGGGAGCAATGTGTCCTGGTTCAGGGGAGATTAGGGGCTGAAATCTGGGGGCTTTGCTGCTCCAGTGCCCTGAGGGAGACCGGCTATGCAGTGAAGAGGAAGTGGGAGAGTGAGGGAAGGGGGCTCTGGAGAAAAGAAGATTACTGGAGCATGAAGAACAGAGCTTACAGACGAGAGACACACCCTCGCCAAGAGGAAATGAAACATACACTGATTAGTTGCAAGGGTTAACTCCTTACTCTAAAGGACCTGTCAGCAGGTCCAGACTTTAATTAGCTTCACAGCAGTTGCTGGATAATAAAATTTAACCTCCATCATACTCTATTATGTGAAATGATTTAAGCTACTGTAGACTCATTTCCCTCTTAAACACAGATCTTAAAATAGCCCTTCTTCCGATCTTTTTCTTACTCTTACTAGTTTTTCTGTTTCCACTCTTGCTCAGTTTCTAGCTCAAGCTACTCTCGCTGTAAGCACTTTCTTTGCAGCACTTTTAGAGAGCCAGATGCAGAAGCACACAAACTTCAGACAACTCAAGCAACCAGCTCCTATGTTATGGTAGGAAAGCAGTTTATTTTCAGCAGTAGAGACCCAATATCTGACACAATGTCATGTTTTCCATGATTTGAAGCAGTAGTTTCCCCTGGAGTTCTCCTGTCCTGAACATGTTAGTGTTTTTTCTGCTCTAATACAGCCAATCAGCTCAGAAAGGGTTTTGTGTATTATCTGATAAGTTGAATTAAGTGCATTAGAGCAAAGAAAATAGTCACCAGATTGAAAAAAGTCTGTGAAGTTCACAGCATCACATATTTAAAGGTTGGTTAAGAGTTTTCTTTGGAGCATTCGGTATCTAGTAGCTGAGACACATCGCTTGTTTGCAGGTACATAGCACATTGCTTCACACACACACACAACACACACACATTATATTAATATATATATATATATAATATTATATATATATATATATATAAATATATGAATTTTGGCAGCTGTTTGGAGAATCATCTATCCCTACACATTAAGCAATTTGTGGTTGGCTATTTTGTATGTCAGTCAAACGGCCTTTCCTGACTATTTTGCTTTCCTGTCAAAGTCAACACACCAGGCTTGCGCAGCTTCACCATAGCTGATGAGACCAGCTGTGTATACACAGTGGTCATCAACCATGGAATTGGAGATGTGTCTTCCTGAAGAATTCAGGTCCAACTGTAAAGTCTAAGCACATCAATCCAAAGTTCTCCAATAAACACCAACGAACCCAAACGTTTGTTTCTGTGTGCCATACCTGTGTGCACTTATCGGGAAACTCTAGAATGTTCTCCTCACATTCATACTGTTCTACAGTCATGACTGTTCACACTGTTAGAATGTTCTCCTCATTTCCACTGTTCTAGAATGTCTTCTCCATTCCCACTGTTGAAAAATGTTCTTCCCCATTCATTCTGTTCTAGAATATTCTCGTCCCATTCCCATTCACATTGTTCTAGAATGTTCTTTTCAATTCTCACTGCTCTCCCATTGACATGGGTTCATTTTGGTTGTCGATTTTATTCTGGAACAGTATAAAACCAACCAATGTTGGAGTTTGTTGAATCAGAACATATTTGATCAGGTCTACTTGATTAACTGGATCAGATGCATTAGATTTGGGCTGGAACTGCAGGAAGGCAGATCCCCCAGGGACAGGGTTGGTGACCACTGTGCTGAACTACTATCCTGGACAGCACATTGCTCACTGATTATTAAAAGAAAAGCTTTTCATTTGCCGTAATCTCATTTGGACTTGCCGGTAGCTGGTTTATAAGAAACGTTTCTTTCCAAAATGTCCTGAAGGCTCCAACCTATATTACTCAATATTGCACTGGTAAGGGTTTCCAGCCTGCAGCCTGAGAGAACTGGTGTATTTACTATCCCACCGAATACCCGCGCAGTCTGCCTATGATAGGTTCTCCAACCCACTGTGGCAGCAGCCCAGGCAGGCTGGCAATGATGGAAAGTAATTCCCACTGTGGGAGTTGGGACTATTTTTAACCTTATCTAACAGGCTGCATGGGTATGTATGTGGGTGCATACACTCACTCACACGCTTACACACTCACACACTCACTCCCTGCAGAGTTTTGGTTTCTTCTGTGTTTTTTCTGCTGCATAAACAGAGAGACAAACTTACCCTGCCAAGTGCAGTATAGACCCAAACTTAACCCTGTCCATGGTCCTGAAGTGGCCACAGCCATAACCAAGTGCTACTACCATTGACTATGATTCCACAGAGTCCGTTGTTAGCCACACTAGTAATTACTGCAAGCTTTTCTGAACAATCAAGGGTTTCTTTCTACTGAAAGAGCAACACACACTGGTCAGAGATGGTTTTATTTTTTGCTATTGTCATGGTTGTTCATCTGGAAGAATGTTAGTCTAATACAGGGGTGTCCAATCTAATCCACAAAGGGCCAGTGTGGCTGCAAGTTTTCATTCCAACAAAACAGGAGATCACCTGATCAGCATTTTGAAGACTGAAACCAACTGCTTAAACAAAGGTGTGCTCCAGCTTGTTTTGAGGGAAAACCCTGCAGCCACAAAGGCCCTTCATGGATAAGACTGGACACCCCTGGTCTAATAGAACTACTTGTGCTATACGTTAGTATTATGTGATGCCAGAAAGTCAAGCTCATCTTTGTACTCCTTGCAGGTTTGGACCATTCTTGTCCTGGATACTTTTCTGTGCTTTTCCCTCTTCTCTCCCCCCTCCCTCTGTGGGACTGTGCTAACTCTCACAACTCACCCTGGCCTATTTCTGCCTGCCCCGTGTTCCACTTTCTGCATTCCCTGCTTCCCTGCACGCATTTTGGCAATGACTCTTCTGCGTACATCAAGGCTATGACTCACACGCACACGTCACTGCTATGACCGCAACTCCATATATGTTGGCTATGACCGCACTCCATATACTTCCACAAGGCTCCCAACATCACCTCCATATATTTCTGCAGGCAACTTTGTAAAAACATATATTTACGCTCACACAAACCAAAACAAAAACACAAACACGTATAAAAGTGTCCCTAAGACCGACGGAACATTTGGCGAAGCGGGCCATGCATGGGTGAGAGATGACAGGGAGTGCGGATGGGTTCTAACAAATAACATTTTATCACAACATCACTGCTAGAGAGAGAGAGGAAGCCAACATCCCCACACACAATTACATATATTTCAACATACAGTACATTTAAGAGACATAACAGTTTAAAATTATATGTTTTAGTAAGCAAGAGAAAAACAAAAAAAAATGTTAGTTGTTGTAGAACGTCGTCTGTGGAGCCCCGTCCAATACACTTAAAACCCTGCAGACTGTCAAGAATGTAGCAAACACCCCTATATAAATCCCCATCACTAAACCTGAGACTGATGGGGCCTGCTGAACTGCCTGGGAGAGTAAGCAAGTGAGAACTTAGACGACAGAAAAAGTGGCTGCTGTACTCACTGGAGAGAGCCTTCTCATACGTCTTCGCCATCGACACAAAGTTCCTCAAGCAGGGGTTAAACTGCTCCATGATGGACTGAAACAGAAACAAGACTTTTGATTACTACACAGGCAAAAGAAAACCATACACAGCCTGACAGTCACTGACCTGAACAACTTCAGACTCAATGCCATTTAGACCAGCTCTTTGTCTCTATAGAAATGGATTTTTTTCATTTAAGTTCACAGTGAGAGTGTACCTATATACAATAATAATATATCTCATATGTATTATACATTTATGTATTATGTACTAAGGCTGTTCACACCGCAAAGCCTTCAGGAGGTCTTCACTGGAAACATCAAGTGTGCGTTTGATGCAACACATTAAAAACAGAAACAGGGCGTCTGTCAGAAATGGGGAGTCCATTAAAAATGAAGTGTCTGTCAAAAACAGGGCATTGTATCACACCGCATCATGCTCTGGCGCTCACGGCTTCATTGATTACAATGGGAGCATTTTGGTTTTGTCATTGACGTTCGCTCACATCACTTGCTCTCAAGTCAAGGTGTAAGTCCAACCTAATCCTGACCTTAAACTTAGTAACCAAAAAAAATGGTTTTATCCTTTCAGTTAAACAGAAATGAACTATGAAGCTGTTGTAAAAAGCACTCCTTGAAGTCAGGACCATTTTGTTGTTCCTGGTTTTTTTAAGTCAGCTCTGAGTTTCTCTAGTTTTCCTCAAAGGTCACAACATTTTTGTCCTTAATATGTATATAACCAAACAAACACATTCACTCAAATACTAACAAGCCAGAGTCTTTGACAAAACAAAAATATCCAAAGTTGTGGTGGTGTTGTGGTCATTCAGTGGCTACATAAACACAGAAACAGCTAAAGTGATGACTCACAGTATGTCAGCAATACTCACACCAGCCAGATGTCAAAAATAAAACTCCTCAAATTGTCCAGCTGCTCCATTTCCACTGAAAGTGTCTAGACTACCAATCAACAGATGTTGAAAGAATGTAAAAAATCAGAACAACCAGTGGATCTTTGGCTATAAGAAGGTCAACATAAAGGTCAAATAAGAGAAAAATGGATAAGTCTTAGTTTGAAGAAGGAATTTTATATGAGATACTATGTAATATGATATCAGAAATAGGAGAGAAAGGTATAGGGCAACTAAAGCCCTGTCATTAAATAGACGTGTTTACATCAGAACATATTTTGCAAACATCTATTTCTATACAGGTCTTCACTGATTCACATAACCAAGATCCAAGAACTGGTCCAAATGGGCTTGAGTCTGAATTTCAGGTATGTGTCAGATAAGGGCATAAAAATACATCAGTGCATGTGATGCACTGATCTGCATTGACTCTGGAATGGTAGAGTTATTATTATAATATATCATAATCACATTCAAATGCTAGGACTATTTTCAAACTAGTCCTAAAAAGTAAAAGAAAAACATTGGTATATTGTTTTAATTGTTTAATATTCCACTAACATGTAAATAGTTCTGCACAGTGTTCCTCATTTTGTATATCCAGTCTTTTTTTATTTCACTATGCACTGAATTGTTCCTTAAAGAATCATATAATTGAATCAAATCATTGCCAGAGATCTACATCTCATGTACCAGTGAACGCTTCACCAAAATCTAACATGGTTTGTATCTGTAGAACTGTAGAGCTCTAGAATTTAGGTCATTAAAATCTGTGATGAATCAAACACACAGACAGGGTCACCCCCATCCCCTTGCACTCGGCCAAGCCAGGGCTGCTGGGCAGTGGGTTGAGGAGGCGCAGGAGTGTGTGGTGAACTACATTCTTACACTGACTCACACACACACCCACACTCACAGCTGCCCTTTACATTCCATTTGTTCACTCTTAAGAACCCCTTCGTGATTGAAAACACCCTCTACACTCTAATCAGAATAAATCTCACTCTGCTCACACAGTGAAGTGTAACCTTTTCCCCACCTTGTCCTCATTTTGTGGGCTTTTTACCGCAGCCTAAGAAGAAATATGGGGCACGAGAAAAGAGGGCCCTGGATGCTTTTAAGCAGAGGAATTCAGGACAAGGAGCAGAGCAAAGCCACTGAAAGGGAAAGAGCTTTGACCAAGCAGCGAGATAATAAAGTGTTACGCAATACAATTACACCACTGACCACAAAAAAGAAAAGGGTAATGAGAGTGTGGTTTGAATATGAAGACTCCACTTCAGGTTTTATGAGGAGCGGAGTTGCTTGTGTACTTAATTAGGGCCAAAAACAACAGATTTCTTGGGAATAGTTGAGTGCCTCCTACTGTTCTGTGGAAAACAGGACTCTTGTAAGGAAAAATTAAACAGAGCAACTCAATCTTTTGTCTTACAGGCTGTGCTGCAGTGTTACCAAGCAGACCATGCATATTCTTAAAAAATAAATGGTCCTAAAACGTTCTTGTTTTGGATCTATGGTTCTATGACAAACCTCTACTTGGTAAAGAATCTTTACATTATACAGAAAAGAAAAAGAAAAGAAACATTTACCAATGTGTATGGAGCTCACTAATGCATTCATAAAACATTAAAAATGACCATCTTAGAAGGTAAAAACATCACAGACATCTAACATCTCACATATGCAAGTGATGACCACCATGCTCTTAAATGGTTCTGGGCTTGGAGGAACAGTTCTAGGAAAAAAACATTAGCTGGCATAGAGCTTTTATGTAATGTGGATGTTCTTTAATCTTTGAAAAGTTCTTCTGTTTAACAAAAATGTTTTTTTTAAAGAAACCATTAAAATGTTCTTTAGGACACCAAAAGTGGTTGGTCACCAACCCCACTCCTGAAGATCTGTCTTTTTGCAGGTTTCACCTCTGACCCAGACCTAACACACCTCGTTCAGATAATCAAGGACTTCTGAAGGCAATAATTAGATGGATCATGTGGGGCCAATTAGGGTCGGAGCTAAAGTCTACAGGAAGGTGAATTTCCAGTAGCAGGGTTGCTGACCACTGCTCTAAGGTGTCCCTTTTGGCATCCTCAGTTTTTTTTAAGAATATAGGGGGGAAAAAATGGTGTCTAATCCAAAGAATTTCCAGAAGCTCTTGTTGCCATGGGCACAAAAGCATCCACAGGCCACAAACCAAATCTCCACAAAGAGAGACCAAGCAAAAAGACCATGGCACACAGTCAATACAGATGCCCAGCTGAAACCATTAAAGAAGTAGGAATGTAGCACTTCAACATGCGTCTCTAAGTAATGTAGAACTCTCCCTCGCTCTCGTTCTGCCTGCCATTCCTTATGTAATCCACCGGCCACTTCACGAAGAGACTCAGCTGAGGCCTTCCAGCTGCGCTAATCAGCCTGACAACACCAGCTGCAGGCAGCCAAGTGCAGGAGCACAAACAAACATATAAATAAGCAAAGCGGCCGAGAAGCAAATAGAGGCGTGAAGGTGGAGAGAGGCGGAGAGAGAGGGGAAGAAATCCAGGATTTGGCACAGCAGAAGCACAGCTGATGAACAGAGCCTGAGAGAAGCAGGGTTATGTAATTAAAGTCAGACAATGCTCCCCCTGCCACTTTTCCAAAGATGAAAAAAAGAGTGATCCAAAATGTACACCAACAGTTACACTTCATACTGTCAGTTGACATATCATATAAAGTATGCTTTTCACACTTTATAGCAAAAATTCAAAGAGCAGGCCTGCAAAATCAGCCTGTTTTAAACTGTCAGGAACTGTGCAGCTACATTTTTCGTTCATCAAGGTACAATGTAAATGTACCCTCAAAGGTACAACAGTGTTTCAAGGTCCAATGGTGTACCTATATAATGAGTTTTTACCAGGAGAAAGATACATCTTTGCCCCTTTTCATAACCTACTGTTTTAAAACAGAACAATAAAATAAAAAGCCTGGAGATGAGACGGGGTGTGTGGAGTCATAACAACATTAAAAAATCAAATAATAATATAATTACAATAGATTATGTTCCCCAACTAAAGGTACTAACCATTGATGGTACTATACAGTGACAATTTAGTACTTTTTTACCTTTAATTGTCATCAAAAATCTTTATTCAAGAGGATTTCCACCAGTTTTTTATTACATTACTGTATAACTGAATCACTGAGATGTAAACAAAGTCATGCAGAGTGGTTTGATTTGAAATGGACCATTATAGAAATTGGAAGAGGGGGTGTCTACACCACAAATATTGCCATTTTATTTACTGTCCAAGCAACCAGTGAACCCTACCCACGTCTTCTGAAATGTCATTTTGCTGTGATGTGATGTTGTTAATAGCAAAATACAAGTATCAAAAAACTGTATTTTCTATGGGTGCTGTTTTGCCTTAACGCCCAACTGCTATGAAAGTGACTAAAACCAATTAAATCTATACAGTAGTCTGAGCGTATAATCATTCCCATTAAAACTCCTTTCCATTTCCTAAACAATCCATCAGTTTGCAACTAAAAAATAAAAAAAAAGACAGCAAACAAACCTGCGTAGCTGGCGGCTTGAAATAAAGTGGATCTTGATTACACTAATGACAGCTTACCGCACAAACGTTCATCACTGCACTGCAGTCATATCCATCAGGAAATAATTAATGGAGAGTAAGTAACAGGCGTGATTTGAGATTAATTTGTGTTCTGCCAGAGAGGAGAGTTTGATACTTAATGACTTGGGAAGGATTCAGGTTCCTTACTAAATTAAACCTTCATGTTCATGACAGCATACTGGTGTTTTAGGCCACATGGAGGCAAGTTGGTTCAACTTGCCAGTCAAGTAGGAATGGACATGTGGAGTCAGTGTAAACATCCTTGATTGTGTTTCTGGACGTTCAGCAATGTTAAGCGTATTCGCTGAGGGTTTTATGACTGGTTTGTTTAGCTTTCAGGGAAGAAAATATTAGGTCTGACTATAATAACAACATGCTAAAATAAGAATAAAACAATCAGATAATTAAGTTAATTACTACAAACTTTGCAGCTACTCTATTTGAGAACTTCACTATATTTTACAATCCAGCTGCAGTATTTTCAAAGGTATAACTAAAGTTTACAGGGATTACTTTGCTGTTGTTCTAAAATGTCCCTCAGTTAGAAGTATATCAGCTGTACTTGGTTAGATAACGAGCTCTGCGTCTGCACTGGGGCTTTATTTTTCACGACCTACAAGTGGACAGAGGTCACTATGACCCATGTGCCACTCACTACGCATGCATGTGTCTGTGTGTAAACAGCCAGTACAGCCCTAATGAGTCTTAAAGAGATTTAATCAGCAAACACTTACAACTGCTTAAAACTGTTTAATCAGTGCCTAATCAACAGGGCTCTTATTAAAGCAGTTAAACAGGCCGTAGAGACTAGAATGGAAAAATACCCTCAAGTAAAAGAAGCTGCATTAAACTGTATTGTCCATTAACATGGCAAAGCCATTCAGCTAATCATTCATTTCACACCGTCATTACAGAAATACATATAAAGACCTATATATGTAGGTAACCCAAATAAAAAGGCTATATATTGAAAGTATTTACAGTATTCCTTTTATAAATTGATTTACATTCACAATATAAAACAATACAATTTATCTTTACAGGGGAATATTTTATCTAGCTTCAGCAAAAATGCAAAACCATTGGCATTTATTAGCATGAAACCAGTTAAACTGAAGTCTTAGTGTTGTATTTAAACTTTATTATATTTAATTTATTATATTTATACAGTTCAGTCATTTTGTAAGTTAAACTCAACTGTTTAAGAAGAAGTTTAGAACCTAATAGTGTGAACTTTAAATATGTCATAACTAAAAAACTAATTGGTGAGCAGCTTTGAAAATTTGTACAGTTGCAGGAATCAAATACAAAGTTCTGCTTGATTTTTTTCCATGTATGTCCGTGATGAGACCTGACACGCTCTAGATGAGTTGGCGCCAGCTTCGAATCACTCACTAAAACAAAGCTATATGCAGTGAGCCCATTGAGCGTCACATACTTTCACACTATGAATTATGAAACCTGAATGAATTATACAAAATGATGAAAGTGAATGTCAGGAGTTCAGCTCAGTAGAGTGGCTTCTTACAGCTCTACATTATGTAAAACACTCAAGCTTAACAGTTAAAAGTTCTGGGCTAAACCCAGCAGGCAAATGGCTAATATGGTAACCACTGTGTTTGAGTGCACTGCAGTATACAAGCTTAATGCAGACGATGTTGATGCTGATTGAGCCATTTAGAAAAAAAAAATACTGTGCTTCTTTATATTATGAACGTTTGGTCCAAACTCCGTACAGCGATGCCATAGAAGAACCATTTTTGGTCCTTTAAAAGCTTTTCAATGTCTGTTTCTTTAAACAGTAATTTTCTGTGAGATGTTTAAGAGTGAAAAACCTTTTACATATCTAATATTTCCTTTTTAAAAACTTCTAAGCTTTTAAATGAGGTATATGTAAAGGTAAGCTGGAAATGTAAAAAAAAAAAAAAAGAAGAAGCGGACATACAAGGCTTTGTCTTGACAGTAACGCTATATGCTTATTTGAAATGCATTTTTTATCCCTCACTATGCTGACTCAGTTTCTTGACTGGATTGCTGTTCAGTTTCTTGAGCATTTTTAGCAAGCCACCACTCTCAAATACTCCTACCCTCTCACACACGCCAGGATCATTTTTAGCATTGTCACACACTAATCATACCCTGCTTGAGACAAATAAACACAATTTACAGTACACATACCTCCCACAAGGACAGAATCCCAGGGTATAACTCATACTATTGACATCACATTCATACACACAAACACACGCATGCAAGCCTATGTTGATATCGGCTCTTCTAACATGTGACATCTTCCACATTAAAGCTGCTTTAATATAAATACCAGTGTATCAGATTTGACCTCTCAGGGTGCAGTAAACTTCCAGCTCCTTCCCACGTACACTGATCCCTGACCACTGGTTTAAACAAAAACTATGTACACACACACACACACACACACACACACACATAAACAGAGCTCCTCAATAATCCAATCCACCTCAAGCTAATAATATAACCAATAACAAAACCTACTCAGTGTTGTTATTGTGACTGTGCGTTATTATAGTGTGTCTTCTGATGTAACTGAGATGTAACTCCCAGGTAGCCCTTCCATTTGGGCTCCTGGGAACTGGGAAAAACTACTAAACTTACTCTGGTAAAACTAATCCAGCTCATATAATGCTTGTATTAACTGCAGTGTATCACTGTTTTTGACATAATTTGAAAATGCCTCTTGCTCTTTACATTGTCTGTAAATTTCATTATGAATGAACCAAAAGAAACGACCCAAAATTACTTGGAAAAAAGTCTGGTTCCATTGACTCACATTAAATGTACAGTATATTTTTTCTTCTCTTGTAAAGTCATCATTTTGGAGATACAAGGTTTTGTATCCCCAGTGAGGCTGGGTGCCTCATAATGCTTTAAAAGAACAAATTACATTTAAACATTTTCTATTAGGAAATGTGGTTTGTGCCCTGTTAACATTTACAGTACTATGTAAAGTTCCATTTAGTCTCTTTTTAAAAAGAAAATAACACAGCAAAGTAAGCCATGTCAGATTTGTACAGATTTGATATTCTTTTAATGCAGAGTGGCACTGCTCATGAGCTCATTATTAATGCAAACTTAAATATCATCTGATATATTTGGGAATCTATGATAGTGAATTTGATCAGTACTGCCTAGCACTATATTACCCCATTACAGCACTCTGTGGGCAGAGGACTAAGCATTTTTCCCCAGGCTCAGAGCCATTAGTGGCCACTGCTGGCTGCTGGCACAAATCAAGCGGCTAAGGCAGCAGCAGGCTCGCTCCATCAGAGACAGAGCGGAAGCGAGCGGCACATCCGCAGCATTCCAAATTTACATTTCAGATGAGCTCTTATCCACTGTGTTCGTGTGTGTACGTGTGTGTGAGTGTGTGTGTGTGTGCCTCCTCCACACAACAGCAGCAGCGTGAATCCCACCTCTGCGAGGTGAGAGTGAAAGACTTCCGTGCCCATATTTGGTTCTGTCGGAATTCCCCCGCAGTCCTCACTCTGCTGCAGTGTGTTCCCATTCTTTGCACGTTCAGACCGTACCACCTGAGCTCAGCCAGAGGGGGGGCTCAGACGGAACTGCTAGAAATACAGGAGCGTTCTAAAATAGTATTCTGCTGTCTGTAGGATTCTGTTTTAGAATTCTATCGCTCGTAGTGTTCTGTAGTCACTTTCTAATACATGTTATACTCGACAACAGAATTCAATTTTTTGTAGTATTCTACAGTAACATTCTATTGGATGTAAGTGAGGCAGTGAAAGAACCCCATCCCGAGGAACACTTTGATCCATTCAGAGAAAAGCAGCAGCAGCTTTGTGTGAGCTTTGTGTAAAAACCCCACTCACTGTTTCATCTACATGAAGGTAGCAGAGAGGCACTGAGGTTTTAATGAAGAATCCATGTGCTGGTACAGGAGCATGAGCATGCAGAGGAAACCAGTGAGCGAGTGAGGTAGTGAGTGAGTTAGTGAATGAGCGAGTGAGTGAGGTAGTGAGCATGTTAGGTCGTGAGTAAGTCAGTGAATGAATGAGTGAGTGAGCAAGGTAGTGAGCGAGTAAGTGAAGTAGTGGGTGAGGGAGTGACGTAGTGAGAGAGATAGTAAGTGACCAAGGTAGTGAGTGAGTAAGTGAGGTAGTGAGTGAGCTACTGAGTGAGTAAGGTGGTGAAAGAGGTAGTGAGCAAGTGAGAATGAGGCAGTGAGACCGACAGTGAGTGAGGAGGTGAGGTAGAGAGTGAGCGAGGTAGCGAGTGAGGTTGTGAGTGAACTAGTTAGTGAGGTAATGAGTGAGTGAGGTAATGAATGAGGTAGTGAGCGAGTGAGATGTGAGGAAGTGAGAGAGATAGTAGGTGAGGAAGTAAGGTAGTGAGTGAATGAGGTAGCGAGAGAGGTATTGAGTGAGTGTGGAGGTGAATGAGGTAGAGAGTGAGGTACTGAGCGTGTGAGTGAAGCAGTGAGTGAGTGCCTAAAGTAGTGAGTGAGTGAGGTAGTGAATGAATGTCTTTTGCATCATCCTTGAAGATCTGGTCTTTTTCCCTTCAGTATCCAGTATTTCCTGCTGATATTATCCAGATACCTGGTCTGAGATTGGTGCCATCTTCAGTATGTGTTTGTGCCAGACTGAGAGTTCCTATTCTGGGGGGGGTGAAACATCCTCTCAATCATCCTGACTCCCTTAGTTCAGTTCTCCATCTGAGGACAATCACATTGACTTTCCCTCATCCTCTGCCAGTCTCTTCCTTCACATCATTCCATCCCTCCGTCCCTCCTGGCACGGCCTGTCTACATTTACAAAGAGCACAGCAGAGAGATTACTCTCATTACTGACTCTCCTTTCCACCAAATTAGATCCAACATGGCTGCCAAAGGAGCACATTAGCCCACAGACTGGAAGAGGGATGTTTGAGCCAAAATGTTGCCCTGTACATACACACAGATGACAGGCTTTAGAGGGAGATAAAGGCCTTACAGTCCTGGGTCTAATGAACAGAGATTTGTTTCGGGGCATCATTCATTCACAAAATAAGCTTCAGAGTTGAAAGAGATGATTATCTCAAATGGCTTTTTAATCTTCATGATAAGACTGATGTTGCAAAATGTATGGAAAGCTTTTATCAATAACACAACATTTTGGAATAAACAATTCAACACTACAACTTTTAAATACTTTTGATTCTTCTTTTTAAATAGGCTAACATCACACTGACACAGCGTTCTGTCTGTAGGCGAACGACTAATATGCTAGTTTGCCCTGAATGGACAAATATGCACTCATTAGCATATCTAAATTCTACATACTTAATGATCTTATGTTCCCAGAAAACCAATCATTAGGTGCAAACCAAGTTGTATGCACAGTGCAAGAAGGTTAACCAGCTAACAAATAAACAAACATTACTCGCACTGCCCTCTAAGCATGTTAGCGCACCAAATAGAAGTTAGGTTCTAATAACTTCAGGTTAGGATATATAGTGTTTCCTATATCTATCTATCTATCTGTCTATCTCTCTCTCTCTCTCTCTCTCTCTATATATATATATATATATATATATATTTATATATATATATATATATATATATATATATATACACACTAACACACACAAGGTCTCAGTTTCTGTGTATCTAGACAACACTTTTTGTTCACTTCAACATGATGTCTTCATGTTGTGTATGTATGTGTGTGTATGTAACGATGGGTGATTTCCTGTAAGAGTACTGTGTGTATGCGTGTGAGAATGTAGAGGAATAGTCTGACAGTGTTCTTGCCAAAATACACTCTGTCCCTGTCTGTTCCTGCTTCCTCATCTCCTCTCAGCCTGATACAGAACAGCTGCTTCAATGTCTCACCTGCACGACTCCTACGGCGACAATGACACTCAGTCACGCACATACACTAACACAGAGACTTCTGACAGCTCACACAGCTAAAACACCTCCACACAACCAGTACATCAAGCCACCTTCATAGTGCAACAGTTCAAGTATGATAGTATGACAAAAAAACTAATTGCCACAATTTCCTCTTAAGCCATATGACATGTTTGGTCTGTGAAGTTTTCTTCTTTAGTTTTAGCTAATGTAGCTGACAATATGGCTGCAATCATAAACTTTTAGCTGACAATTAATTGTCATATACATAACTGCAGTTGTGCCAGCATATGTGCTAAAACCAGCTAACAAATAAACAAACATTACCCGCACTGCCCTCTAAGCATGTTAGCACACCAAATAGAAGTTAGAACTTTTTTGTTTTCATGCACCTCATGGTGCCTCAATATATGCATTTACTATTTTCTTTTCTTTACATTAATTTGCCTCCATCTACCACAACCAAAGCACGTTTGTTTGGTGAAGCGTAATATGACTGTTAAATCTAATGACTGTTGAAAAAGGCTGCAGTCAGCTTAAATAACTGCAATCATCTCAAATAATTGCGATTAGATGATTTTGTAATAATTGTGACGGGCCTAGCTGACAAGCTTCTGTATATCAATTAGCTTATGTATATCAATGTAACTGCATGCCTCAAACTGCAGTCAAGTTGCTAAGTAACTAGTGCAGCCTAATGAAGGGACAAAATTCAGCTGGCTGCTACTTTTCTTTATAACTGCTTGGTTTCTGACACTGAACGACATACTGTTATTAACAGAAACGGACAAACACCACACAGCAAACAGCAAGCAGAATAATATGATACATGATTTCAAACATGTCAAGGATGAGGAAAATGCTGCTCTTCTGGTTACCCAAATGAAAGCTGAGGTGTGGCACAAAAGTTAATGAGCAACACATATTTTTACAGTTCCTTACACTGGCCTCAGAGGCTCATTGGGTGGCAGTTGTTGTATCATAGCAATTATTGGCTTTGCCATGTGCTCCATGGCAAAGCCAGTAATACATGATAATACATGATACATGATACATAATACATAATACATAATACACACATACATGATACATAATACATAATACACACGCCTACATGTCAGAGTGTGACATATTAATGGCATTCATAGTAATATAGAAATGGACATATAAATGACTACAACACCATCAGCTGAAAATGAGCCAGTTGGCCAACATGGTAGGGCTGAAAGATTAATTGCTTTTACATCAAAATCAAATTTTCGAATCGCGAAAGCTGCAGTTTTAATTATAGCCTACATCATCGGCAGTGTTGCCTTAAGTTTTAAATGGTATTAAGCTAATATACCTGTGAACTGCCTGTAGATGAGTTAGACCAATCAGAAGCATCCAAACATTCATGTGCTGGGACATCACAACCCCAACTTACTGTTAGTCTGATACACTACGTCCAGCATTCACTCTCAAACCAGAAAAGTGGAGGTTTTATTCTTCATGGCCAAAATATAAGGCTTGATGATTTGGACACATGGGTACATTCACTTTATGCTGATTAATGTGCAATATAAAGTAATAAACAAATAAACAACAAACAATAAACATGCTATTCATGCCTCTGAGGTGTTAGCTTTCACCACTGTTCAGTCCAGAGGATTCAAATCAGAAAAAACAAGAACAAACAAGGTGTCACCACAGAAATAGACCTAATAGAACTCATTCTCTACCGGTGGCAGAGTGATAATACTGCCATCTGTTAGTAGCAGCTTTTGGAGTAAAGTAGGCTAGCAGCATGAGGCCTCATTTAGCTAAGAGAAAGCCTGAGGTTTCACTTTCATTCACTTTGTATTCTTTCCATCAAATGGACAGACACACACACACACTCCAGCTTGTTTCTGGACTCATTAACTCTAGCAAATATATAAACCGGTTTGTCTTTGTGTTTCGCAAAGTCTATTTGTTGTGTTTTTTCCTTTCTGTCTCTTTTGTGGCAGTTATCCTTGTTTTCCATTTTTTGAGTCCTGCTTTGTGTTTTCTGTTTTTGTTATGACAATGGACTGCTTTTTGTATCTGCCTACCTGTGTGCTTTCTTTGTACCTGCCTACCTGTGTGACTTTTTATTGATTTGTGATCACATTGATTATTGGAAGCCCCCTAATAAAGATACTCAGCACATGCATCATACCAACACCTCCCATTCATAATATGTGTCCTTATTTTTACATCAAGTAAGGAAACTTACTTGCAAAGGTTTTCGTACTATATAAGAAAAAGCTATTTGCAGACACGTTGGTCATATTCAGCTTTATGTTCATCAGTGGGTCTTCTATGGTATGTAGAGCAGGTTTTACCTCAATAATGATTTGACAGCTTTTACAAACTATTGATAAAGTATGTTTTGTCCCAAAGGTGGTTTAAACACCTGAAAGGTTTGAGTATTGATGAATGAGGATATTTTTATTGCTCAGTTGCTGCTCTTTGATGGCTCAGGAGACTTAATGGTGATTCTCCTAAAACTTCTTCGGAGCACCAGCGCTGGACAAAAAGGAGACCCGAGGTACTTCTGGTCCAGAGCAAATTCTAATAGTTATTCACAGCATCTAAACTGATAAGTCTCTTTGTCTTGGTTGAAAAATCATTTAGCTCATATTGGGATTTCTTTAGTTCAGCTACAGGTAACTTTGAGCATTATTATCTATGCAAATCTAAGCACAATATACATACATACATACATCATCTAAACCGCTTATCCTTCTGGGTCACGGTGGGGTGCTGGAGCCTATCCCAGCTGTCATTGGGCAGAAGGCAGGATACAATACAATATATATATATACAATATACAATATGCGATTTTACTAAAATCACTGCTAAAACTCAAGAGGAGCCACATGTGACATTACTGAGGTCTTTTGCTCAGGAGAAACATCTAAGCAGCAGGAGAAATCCTTTGTCTTTTCATCTACTGTCTCAGTTGTGAAGGAGAAACAGAGCTTTTAAGGTGAGCTCTTTGTTGATTTTTCCTTCCTATGGGACATTTATTATGAACTCTTCAAATACATAGACACTGTGTATTAAAATTGCATAAAAATGCCATGTTTGAGTTGGTCCCTGTGGAGGATGTGTACTTGTAAAACTTGTAAATTAATCAGAAGTGTTCAAACTTTTGCATATGAGTGTAAACCTGATTAATCCGTAATATGTTTTTAAAATGTTACTGGTTATTGCAAGCCTACAAAGAAAACATGCTAAAAAAAAAAAACATTTTTGATAGCACGATTAACAGCATATGTGTGTTATGGTTCCATTGAAAGACAAGAAAAAATGAACATAAGATCTCCATGAACATGAGACGTGTTGAAAAGCTTCTGTTTCTGTTGTAGAGACAAGAGTACAATGCATCCAGTACACAAAACAGCACTACATCAAGAACACTGTATCTCAGAGAGAAAGACAGTGAAGTGTCAGAGAGACAAAGGCACCCATATATTAACATTCAGACTGCTGACAACCTGCCACACTATGACACCAGCGTTTAAACATCCCCAAACCGGCTCCACCGACTGTTCTGTTGACATTTACAGGTGACTAGAAAGGAACACACACCTGAACACAAGTCAGAACACACACACACCCACACTCAGTGCTGATTGTGGAACTGACACTGAGCTGTACTGTATCTACTGAATGTACAGCACTAGACTGAGAGTATGTGTGAACACTGCTGTCATCAGTTCACCCATATCTCTGACCTCATCACTTTTGCTATTATTTTCATTAGCCACACGTTAATGCTCATCAGCCTTACAAGGTCAGCCTCAGAGAGCCAGACGTGGAGCAGTGAGCCAACGGCTCATCGATCACACGGATGACATCTCTGTTCACGTGACTGGAAGGAGCTGCATTAGCTCCTTCAGAGCAGCACAACAACACAGAAAAGGAATCGGTCTTAAGGAACGGTGTTGACTCTGACAGGGTAATTAGGTGTGTTTTGCGAAGCGAAGGGGAAGAAAAGTTTCACTCACAGCCAGAAGGGATGAGAGGGAGAGAGGACTGCTCACTTAGGAGGGAACGGCCTGAGACCTCAACACGTACATAGTGCTGTTTGAATGTTTGAAACTATTGACTTCAATAATATTAAACCAATTTTGTTGCAGATGCATACATAAGGCTTTTAACATAATGCCGGTGCTCTACAACTTCATATGTTTTAAATCAATTGTATTGATGAAAATTTTAGAGCTGGCCAGAATGTTCAACAAAGTTATAGAAGATTCTTAAATGACAGAAAGCTGTACAAGAACAAAGTGATAATAACTTTATTATATAAAGTTAAAGCCGCATGTAAAATTTGGGGATTTGGAGACCTCTCTGGTGGAAATGTGTAATTTCATGCAACATGCAAAAGAACATTTTGTAACATCGGCTGCGTTTTATTCTTTTTCTTTTATTCTGCATTTTATTCTTTTTCTTTTATTCTTCTATTTCTTTTTTTATTCTATTATTTTACCGCATTTCTATTATTTCTATAAAAGTAGAACTGCTAATGCTAAATGCTATTTTTCCATTAATGCTAATCCAGGCTAATCCAGATAGTTTAGTCCTAATTCATACATTTTATAAATGTTTATGCATCAACATTACAAGACATGTACATGAAAAATAGTGGATATCAGCATCGGCCCACAATTCCCACATCAGCCCATCTCTGGTAGATAATGATTCTAATATAATGCTTGCACTCTATAACTTAATATATTTCAAATAATGTGTAGGAAGATGTGAAAAATGAAGACATTTTTGCTCATTCTTATGATGAATATGGCTGTTAATTTATCAAGAATTTACCGTAAACAATTAATTACAGTATATTATTCATCATTTAATAAATTCTTGTTGTTCCAAAAAACTTGAAACAAAATAAAATAGTGGTGTCTAGGTTACAGTATTCCAATCTACACTGTAAAAGTTATTGTTGAATAAAATAACAACTAATGTGGTACGTGATAGCAGACTTCTAAACAGTGGTGTACAGTCTCACTTAAATCAGCCTTCAAACACTTCCCACATACACACATGCACACAAACACACAGTACATTAGACACTGCCCACACACCCTGGGTCAGGAGCTAAGGTGGATCCACACAGGCGCACACACACACAAACACACACACACGCACGCGCCCACACTCACGTTTGGCCTGTGAGACGTTACTCGCTCACACTGGCAGATGCCGGTTGAGTCACTGGTGAGTGCAGACAGGCGGCTTGGCTCTCCAAGGGAACTGTGAGATTACTAAGCAGCTGCCAGGCCAACCTCTTACTCACACACACTCACACACACTTATACACACACACATAGACACACACACATACACTCAGTCTTAGTATCCAAAACCAAAAAAGAAATGTGACATACATACAGAGGCCACAGTAGATACAGTGACCGCATAGAAATATACAGTCCATCTGAACAAAGCGCTTCAATAAGAGGGTGGTGCTGATCTCATAACACCTTAAAGTGATAGTCTGGTGAGAAAACTAGGAAAAGGCTGATGTTGATATTGATTTTTTTTTTCATGTACATATCTGCCAAGGCCAATACATAAACATTTACCTGCACAAATTAGGACTACATCTACTTGGATTAGCATTATGGAGAAATGTAATATTTATCAGAATAGGGTAAAAAGTGCAGCAAAATCAATAAAATTCAGACATTTTAGTGCAGTAACTCAGAATCACCTAAACATTCAGCTCCAGCATCCAAAGTACAATAAACTCCAGAATAAGAATGCCATTAAATATCAGTTATCAATCAAATATCAAAAATATCTAATCTAAACATTTGTCTAATGTCGATACCGATATGATTCCGATATCATCATGCATCCCTAGAGAAATTACATTTTGGTGGTTAAACAGACAGGACATCTTTGATGATGTTTGCTGCCTAAATTTTACACCCGAACTACAAGGCTAACATAGCTAATGAGGAACTGGAAGCTTATATCTCACCAATTAGCATAATGCAAGCTACACAGTTGCCTCGAAACCATGTTCTACCCTAAATAGACTTACTTATGTGGTATCTGACACAATTAATTGCTATTATTTATAAACACTACATAAAATTCAGGTGTCAAGACAGCTGGTGCTACTGTTTTTATCTATGCAGAGTACTTTTGTATGATCATTGTGTAAATTTGCTTTTTTGACAAAGTCAAAAGGGGAGTAACATGATATTGCATGATATTGTGCATTCTGTTCATTCTGATATCTACATCAGCACCAATCAACAACCATAAGCTGTGCAACAACATGGATACAGTCATCATTTTTCATTATTCGAATCATGTTCAAAATAACATGGTAATATCAAACCGTGAACCCAGTATCAAGAACCATACTGAATTGTGGGCTTTGTCTCCCTACCCCCCCTACAAACTATCACTTTAACCAAACAAGTTCAAGAGAGTCAGACAGACGGAGCCCCTGTGCCAGCTCATTTAGACTGGCAGACAGTCTGAGGTGAGTAGATGCAGCCTTCTGTGTCTGTTCTCAGGTCAGCTGGTGTCGTTTACCTCCCCGCTGCGCCCTCAGGCGTTCTGTCTCTTACAGCACCGCCGCCCCCCAGCCGAGGGTCAAAGCCACCGCTCCGCTCTTCACACAGATCCTGCAATTATTCCGCCTTCTCAAAGCGGGGGCCCAAAGAGACAGGCAACGGCGAGAGGAAAACAGTCCCCCACATCTCCTCCCCCAACACACACACACACACACACACACACACACACACACACACACACACAGAAAGAGCAAACTCTCCCCTGGTGTTCGTCAGTGCAGCAGCCCCTTCAGGATGTGCTCATTAACTCACCCTGCATTCTCTCTACCTCAACAAATCTCCACAGGCTGGCAAAATAATGATCCTCTGCAAGCCACCACAACCACTGACCATTCCCCACTGTCACTGATCAAACCTTAAAGCAGAACCTTAAATCTTTAAGCAGTCACTAATGTCTACAGTTTAATGTCTACACACTGTTACAGTTGAGTTCTAACACTCTTTGAAGGATTTCTCTCTGTTTGAGAAAGCATGTTAATTAAATCCGAGAGCTTTGATTGCTTTTGGGACCATCTTGGTTAGTTATAGTCTCTCTATATTGTTTGATCAGGCAATAGTTTGGCAAAAAATCTAATTTACACCATTTTTCCCAGCTCCAAACGTAGTCAACCCGCAAAATTTGGATCTTTGTTGTCTGAAGTTTGCTTCTTTGGTTTTACACTGAAGCTATGAGGCTCATGTAGCAAACAAGCAAGCCTAAATCATCACTTCAAACCACTTCAAGTCATCTCAAATAGACTTGCCTATGACACCGTAAAATGCACTGTTTTCAATAAGAAGTGGAGAAAATTGTATGTCACTTGGCTAAAAAACAGAAGTAGCAGTTATGTTAGAGTCTGACAATTGTCCACACTTTCATCCATGTTTGATTTTTTGCCAAGCAGAACTCACTTGTATGAAAGCACTTCATTAGCTGATGTTAGCTCAGCTTAAGAAGTCTCTATGCCATCTCGTTAGGCTCGCTCTTCTTGAGGAGACGGCAAGGCTGCACAGCAACTCTCCAAAGCTTTCCATCAAATCTTGCAGAAACATAATCCCATGCGTGGATTACGTGGTCACTGGCCTTGTCCGTAAGGAACAGGAACATCCTGTTACGAAACTTAAGCTTCTCCAGCATGTTTTGGCCTGAACCAAACTCATGAAAAGTCACCGTCTTATGAAATATCCTCTCTCAGCAGAGTGCTTCTGTTTTTGCTGGTCTGGACTTTTTCTGCTAGTCTGAAATTTTTAGGTGATGAAATCCTTAACCTGACATTGACCACAGGGTTCTTCAAGGCAAGGATCATTCCAGTTATCTCATTTACACAAAGCTAAGGTGCACACATTTGAGCAGCCAGCCCTGCATGACTTACGACTACTTTTACATCTAATGTGGTCTATTTGAATATCTGGTAGAGACTGGTTGAGTAAGCCGCTATGCCATAGAAAACATCTTCAGTTCCCCAGTGCACCTTCCAATTGAGTGGTTTCAGTGGGGAATTTTAAAGAACGATTCACTAAAAGGACCTTTAGAGACCCAAATGTGATTCTTCTAAGAGCAGTACTCCAAAAATCCCTTTGAAATCTTATCAGATTTGTGCATATTAGAGCAGTTCAATGTCACATTCAACTTGAAGTGCAGTCATCTCTCAATAAGAGCCTTTTTTGGTGGAATGGGGGGACTTTTAAGGAGGAACAGGCAGCCACCGAGGGAACTGGACCATCTTTATATTAGATGTTTAGTTATATTGCTGTTAAAACGTTTCATCAATAAATGTTTTAATTAATTTGGCTGCACATAAGAATTTAGCAAAAAAATGACTACAACATCTAAATAACATTGACTAAAACATCTACAAACATTGCTTAGAGTCTAGGCTATTATATGTACATCTATATTTGATGAGTTATTATTGTATATAACAAAACAAAGGCAACATGTTAACATGACAAGTGGTTTAAACTTTTAGACAGTAGTGTTTCTGAGGTAAAAAGACATTCACAAGCTCATCAGCCCTCAGTTCCTCCACTATGGTGAACATCATCTCTTCCCATAACCTGTTGAGTGGCTTAGCTCTCCCTGACAGAGGAAATAAGCTCTGTGCGCTGGGTTTAATAGCCCCGATACTTAAGTCCCTAAACAGATGTCTGCAGGATTGTACTAACACGCCTCATTAGGTCAGCCGCAATAGCCACCAGGATTTGGAGGCATGGAGTGAGTCGCTTTGTTTAAAGGTTCCACACCGCACCTTCCCTCAGGTGCAGAAGGCAGAGGGACGGCTTGAGCGAAAGAAAGAGTAAACAAGCTTGGTGAAGGAGAGAGAGAGAGACCACTCTACTCTCTGGAGCAGTGCATTAGTCACTCATGCTGGTGGGTTTCATCCACACACTGTCCATCTGTTTCACCGTCTCCATACTTTCAAACCACCAGCGCACAGTTGTGAACATACACATTAATAATTGTATTCCTGTCTTTGTGGGATATCTCCTTTCACTTTAACTACATGGCTGCTGTGCTACATTTTAAGCTTAGCACACAAAAACAAATCTTTTGGCTTTTGCTTTTTCTAAAAGCATACTTGAAAGAATATTTTACCAGCCAGCTGGAAACCAGCCAGATCTCTCCACAACACCACAGGTTTTGACATTTACCACATTCAAGGCACACTTGGTCCCCAAAAGCAGCTAAATACAAGCCCACAAACACATATTCTCACATAACAACCAGTAAAGCTGCATTCCAGCAATCCCTCTGGCTGGGTGCCTAATTGTGTAGTCTGAGGCTTTTTCATCTCCTTGCTTCGGCCACTGAATTCAACCAACAAAATCCACATCTTTCACTTCAGCAGCCTACAAATGAGACGCAGACTTCAAGCAGACTTCGCCCAACTGGTTCTCCAGTTAAACAACCTGCCAGACTCGTATGAGGCTCAACTTCAGTGTGACTGCATCACCAAACACTGTGAGCACACAGACAGATGAAAGACGAGACTGTGACAGCTAAAACCACCAGAGGTTCAGACAAACTCCAATAACCAGTGACATTACAGAGACATGTAAATCCACATTACCACACTAGACAGTGTGTTCAACTAGTACAGCACCAGCAGTATATTCATTAGTACAGTATGTGTAAAGAACATACATCATGTTTTTGCAAGCCATGAACTGCACACCTATAGTCTGGTGCCTTAACACAATATATAGGCTTCTGACAGCACAATACATATACATATATATTTCATTTATTTAACACAATATATTAAGTTTAACCCCTTAAAAGAATCATAAAGTCATGCAGTATGTAGTTTGGGACATGGCCACAAACTGCACACTAGGGTTACACTTGTAGTCTGACTGCACAGGTGTCTCAACACAATATATATGAAGTTTAATCCCCCGAAAATGTATAGTATGTGGTTTTGGATGAAGCCAGTAACTGCACACTAAGAATGCGCTTCTAGTCTTTATGCACACCTGCCCCAACACAGAACACCTAAAGTGTAGAGTTTTAAAAACTACATGACGTAGTACTGTACACGGTTTTGGACACAGCCACAAACTGCACACTAGGGTTGCACTTGTAGTCTGACTGCACAGGTGTCTCAACACAATACATATGAAGTTTAATCCCCTAAAAACGTATAGTATGTGGTTTTGGATGAAGGCATAAACTGCACACTAAGACTGCCCTAGTAGTCTTCATGCCCAGGTGACTCTACACGATACACATGCTGTTTAAACCATTTAACAACTTCACATAAAGTGGTACAAGATGTGGTTTTGGTCACAGCTATGAACTGCACACTAGGACTGCACTTCTACTCTTCTAGTCTCACTGCACTGATGCCTTGACATAATACATCTAAAGTTTAAACCCTTAAAAACGTACAGTATGTGGTTTTGGACGCAGCCACAGTGCACTACTACTGCAGTTACAGTCTGGTGCCTCAACTGAACACATAAGAAGTTTAGACCTTTAAAAAAAAACTTCACATAAAGTTACACAGAAGCTGAGTCAGTTCACTCTACTTAAAGCGTCCTGGAGCAGCAGCAGCACAAACCGGGACAGTGTTGCAATGTGGCTGCGTCCCAGAACGGGACAAAACCTGAAATGCGCTGCACTCACCTTGTACACGTTTCTCCGTTATACGGTGCACCTCGTCGGCTCGAGACATGTTGGTGGCTTCGGTCAGAACCATGGACAGGAGTTTGAGAGACAGGAGGGATCACAACGCGAACGCTGAGAGAGAGAGAGCTTGAGACAGAAGAGAGAGAGAGAGCTGCTGCTGCTGCTGCTGTGAGGCGGCGGACAGTGAGAGAGAGGAGAAGCAGCGCTGCGCCTTTTATACGGGAATCTCTCACTCACACACGCGCGCACACGCGCACACACTGCAGCCACGCGGGCCCACGCACTGCCGCCCGCGCGCGCTAGCTGCGGAGTGAGTGAGGGAGACGGAATCCTCCTCTCTCTCTCTATTTCGCACAAAACTCCGCCCACTACCGGAGGCGTGGCTTACGGAGCCATTCATGCGGTCGCCTCTTCGCTCACAGAGCTGTAGATGAGCTCCGCATAAGAACATTAAAGAGAAATAAAGGGAGCTCGAGCTCTGGACTGCAGCTTTAAATGGCTTTTCACATGAATTCTTTCGTAACAGAAGAGCGTTTTCACCCAGGCGACGGACAGCAAACCAGCACTGTTCATATACTGCACTGTATACCTTATATAATACATATGTTATTCATTTCAGACGCCTATCCAACAAACAGATGGTCATAAGTGTTCAGGGCTCTATATAGAACCATTCCCTTCTTAAATGGTTCTTTGCATGGTGAAACGGTTCTTCAGATGGATAGAGAATCTGTATATGGTTCTATATAGCATCAAAAAGGGTTCTGGTACTGTTTCAAGCTTTACATCGTAACAATAGAAAAGCCTGTTTGGTGCTATATAGAACCATATACAACACATTCTCCATCATGAAGAACATTTTCACTATGCCAAGAACCATTTAAGGATGAAATGGCTCTATATAGAAATCAAGGCTCTGAATAGAACCATTCCCTGTTACTTAAGAACCATTGAAGAACCATCTTTTTTAAAATGAGCGTAAATGAGCCACACGCTGTAGCTGTTCACCTGTGCGTAGGTTTACACTACATGTCCAAAAGTCTCCGGACACCCCTTTCAATGGCTTACACAGGTGTTCAATTACGCACATTTTGTATAATGTCCATAGAAAAAGCATTGCCGCTAGAATGGTCACCATGCACAACGCCAAGCGTCGGTTAGAGGGGTATAAAGCCCACTAGCATTGGGCTTTGGAGCAGTGGAACTGCGTTATCTAGAGTGATGAAGCTCTATCCAATATTTTTGACATGAATTGGAGAAGATCCAGAACTGATCGTCGAACATCAGTACTTGACTTCACTGATGCTTAATCAAATCCTCACAGCATGTTCTAACATCTAGTATAAGCCTTCTCAGAAGAGTAGAGGCTGTTACTGCAGCAAAGAGGGACAAACTCCCTACCGATACCCTTCAGAAGAATCGCTGGATGAAGCGGTGTCTACAAACTTTTGGCCATTTAAGTGTACGTATGTTCCGTGTGAGGGCTGTGGTGCCACGCAGCGGAGGAGCTACTGCGCGTGACGTAGGCGGGGATCCATGCAGGCGTGTGTATCACGACCCATTCAGCCCACCCACATACACCATGTACCACCGTTCCCTGATTCAAAGGCAGGATCAACCTTTTTAAACAGTGTCCGCTACTTTACACAGAAAGGTCAAGAACACGGAGTTCTGCAATGACCAATTTCTCTTCATCCTCGCTTTCGTTAAACAAGCAGCTGTGCGCACACGCGCGCACGCACGTGCTCAGGTCCTGAGCGGCGCTAGCCACTCCAATCTTAAAGCCACATCCATTGATTTCCCTTCACTGTGGATGTCTTATCTATCTGCTCTGTTAACACAAAAGGCTGAGGGTAAATAACTAAGCAGCAAAGCGGAGAGAGATCAATGGGCAGACCCGAAGGATGTTCAGCATCATTACAGAGCAGTTCAATCTGATTAACTCTGAAACAATGTTGAATGTGAACTGCTATGTGAAACGCCCAATGATGAGACCCCCAAAACCCCGAAGAGGGTACTAGCACTATCAGAGCAAGAGTAAATAGATCTAGAATCAGGTTTCATATTCATTATGTTCCTTATGATATAAAAGGTAAACATGGATTAGGAGCCTTTCTCTTAGTTTAACTTCAAAGAGTTTCTACTGGAAAAGTTCTACTTGACTATCTGACTGGTCTCAGTAACCTCCTACACCACTCTTAAATAGGTGCCACAAAAGGGTCTTTGAGAAATGCCATAACAGAACCACTTTGGTTCCCTAAAGAACCATGTTTGAAAAAGAGATTTGTGAGTGTGAAGAATCTTTCAAAGATTTAAAGAACCTTCACCGAATGTAAAGGTTCTAAACCAACTTCAGATCACTTGTATCTCTATTTTCATTTTTTATGTTTGTGCATAATCTGAAAACTCAAATTACCTTTTTCACTGTGTTAATATTTCACAACAAACAGACCCACAGAAATGGTCCAAAATTACATGGACAAGTTCTGTAAAGTTACCATTCTGGGAACACAAGGTTTCTTCTGACAGCAACTATATGTCAATCCTTTACACTTTAGGCATATTATTGAGTTATTAATCTCAAGACTCATTTTTTTAGTAACGTCTATGAAACTAGTATGCAAGTTTTTTACTTTTAAGAGTGAGGAGTTGAAGTGTGGGCCAATACAGAGCCTCCAGAGTTCAAGATATTGATTAAGCCTAGTCTTGGAATAAAGTGCAATGTCAATGATGATTCACCTCTGCAATTTAGTCCAAGACTAGGCTTAATCTATGTTTGTGGAAACCAGCCTATAGTCATGGACAGAGATTAAGCTAAATTGTAATGTCAATGATGATTTACCTTTAAAAAGCCTTTTTAGTCTCAGATCAAGCTTAATCTGGGTCCAGAAAACCAGCCCTCTGTGATACTTTAAAACAGCCAGTATATTCAGATTGAACAGAAAGATGTGTTCAACTACACAGTCTGGGACACAGATGTTATGTTGTGGTTGGACATAAAATATGCTTAAAAAAAAGTTAATATAATTTTTCTTCACAATACATTATACATATCATGTGTTTAGTCAGGATGCACATTTGTTCATCACCCTTCATTTACTTCATTTGTAGTAAAAAATAAAAAAAAATAAAAATGGTGTAGTTCAAGTTATTACTGAGATTAGATACAAGATAATCCACTTGCATAAGGAATTGGAAAGTCAAAGGAAAATAAGTGAAATAACAGACATTCCAAAAATGATGAAAAGATATAGACAAACTGGGACTTTCAACAACTGTGCAAGACCTGGTGGACCACCAAAACTGTCATTATCATCAGATAAACAGCACTTAAAGCTTTCATCTTTGAGAGAGAGGAGAAAATCAAGCTGCTTCAGATCTGAAAAAATCCACTGGTGTTTCTGCTCATCCTTCCACTCCGAGAAGACAAGTCAACACTGCGGGTCTATTAAGAAGCTGTTGCTGAGAAAAGAAGAAAATGTGTAAATCAAGCAAAGACACTGCTGTTGTTCTCAGAACAACAGACTGACCACCCCAGAGTCCAGACCTCAACATCACTGGCTGTGTTTGGGATTGCCTGGATCATGAGAAACATAAAATACAACAAACTTCCAAGACTGAACTTTGGAGGTGTGGAAAAATATCCCTGCAGATTTTGAAAGCAAGTCTCCTGAAAAGAGTGGAAGCTGTAATAAATGTAGACTGGACACGCTAAACACTGACAAGTGATATTTAGTTGTTGAGGCTTCTGTGTAATTTTCTAAAATAAGTGTTTTGTTTTTTTCCTGATGCCAGAATAACTTGTACTTGATGTCTATTTTGACTGGAAATTAAATAAATGAAGGATGTTCTCTGACCTTTGTACATTACTACACACAATATACTCAGAAAAGCTTACTGTGGCATAATTCATCATGAACGCAATATCATATTGTCATATCACTTATACCCTAGTACAAGGTTAACCCAGTTTGCTTAATCTCAGATGACTTTGTGGAGAGGATTACTCACTGCCCTTGGGTCGAAATTTGGGCACGAGAATGAATACAGAGGAAAAAATGGCACTCAGTTGGTTACTGGGATACAATTTTATACATTAGCTTCAAATTTTGGAAACGTCTCTGCCCTGAAGATGGCACTTATTTCAGGTTAATATATTTAGCCTACAGGTTAAAACAATTCCAGTCTGGTGGGAGTTACTGACAGGCATCACCGGAGGTCACCCTGAATGTAACTTTCCCCTCAGGTGGCTTTGTATTTTTCTTTTTAAAAGGACACTGAATGGACGTTTAGGAACCGTACTAGATTCACCGTCAAAAATGCCAGCCTCTCATATCTTTAGGTCAGTCCTCCCACCATTATTTCTCGAAAGCACACCCCTGCTCTTCAGTCCTCTCGGCTCATTGTCTACAAAAGTAACAGTGTGAAACTCTGATTCATAGCGAGCCACAGAGGAGCCATTCAAGGCCTCCCACTCCTACACATATACCACACACCACTTACCTGCCTCCACACCGGCAGCGGACCACCAAATGAGTAGGTAGGCTAATTCATATCCTGGCCTATTCAAAAAGAGGGTGCTCTAAAGTCAATGCCTCAGCCAAAAATAACCCACAGGAGAATAATAATAATGAGAAAATAACATTGTGGAAAGTAAATAAAAGAAACAGAAAACACTGACCCAACCACCACCTCCCCAAAGTGCAAGAGTCAAGTGGTGTGGCTCTTCATCAAAAATACATCCGTAAAAAGCCCCTCTCTTATGAGGGAAAAGTTTCCAAAGTACCAAAGCTTCACCTGTGCTGCTCTGCCCTCTAGTGGTCGATATCAAACCACAGCTTTCGATGCAACACACAAACATGATTCAAAATGATTAAAAAATAATTTTATTGTCGCAAAATAACAAAATGAAAAAGAATCGTGAGCAGACCTTAAGACTATAATGAAATGCCAGACTGCTCTGAGAACAGTAGAGCTTAGTCTAACGTGAGCCAGAGACAAGTCTTGCATTATTTACTGACTTGCCTGAGCTTGGACGGGTCAGGGCTCATGATATGATTACAGTTTTGTAAAAATGCATAGAATGAGCCAAGAAAAATGGCTCAAACAAACCACAGACATAAAAAATGACAGCCTGACAACTTTTCTGTCTACTTTGTTGTGTATGATTATCAGTACAACAAATTAAGAGCTGATGTTTTGTGGAGAAGCGAGAGGGAGCTAATTCTCAACAGGATTAAAGCCTCCTTTCCATCCCACTGACACAATCCTCCTAATGCAGAGGGGCATGTTTTCAAAACACCCTTGCAGATAGGTTATGCAGATGAGGGTTTGCACATGGCCAGTATTAGCCTACGTAGGATTATGTTTCTGACAGAAATGCCTGACCTGCATTTGTCCCCAAGCCTTTTTTAAGTAAAGTGGGGTTGCACTGATCCATCTCAGTGAGTTACATTACACAATTATCAGATTTGTTCTTGATTTATTTTGAAATATATATGGGGGGATAATTATGTATCTTAGTTTCTAAGAAGTATTATGATGTAGTTAAGTCATGAAAGGACCTGGAGAATAAGATTAGAGTGATGCCTGCCTAAGAGAGTTAAGGGTTAATAAAACAATTAAATATTTAGTTAATAGGGCACAATATTAAGCAGAAAACCCCTCAAACCATTCAGATTCTTCATTAAACCAGCTGTTTTTGTACTACACTCATGAAAGAGAATCTATGTTGGGCCACAGATGAACATATACCGGGGATTAATGTGGAGTTGTTTTTTTGTTGAATGCACCTAAAAAAAAAGATGCTTCCTTCAGGTGTGGCTCTGAATCCTGTGTGGTCTTCAGCAGTATGGAACTGCTCAAGTGAAGCCAGGAACATAAAAGTCCACCACATGGATAAGAGTCTACAAGGCCAAGAGCTCTCTCTCCGGCTTCTTCTTCACCTTTTCTTTTTCCCGCTCTGAAACTAAATTATTTCAAATGTTACTTTACAATTCAGCACAATTTTACAACATTAAAGCTGCTACAGACAAGGTGTACAGTACCAAATGTTTAAAAATTGAGGTGTAAAACAGGCTCTTTGGAGTAATTTCATAGAACCACTTTTGTTTATTTTTTTATTTTTATTATAGTTTTTAAAAATTTACAGATCTTTACATAACCATTTTTTGTAAATGAAATGTGCAAGTGTGATCCAATTAAAGTTTTTTACTAAAACAATACAAAGGAACCAAAATTTGGGAACTTTTATGTTCATGACTGTAGAGAACCTTTATTTTAAGGGGAAGCTCTTTAACTGATTCTTTACACTCACTAAATCTCATTTATAAAAATGGTAGAGAACCATCCACTGAAAGGTTCTATAGCACTGCTTCAAAGAACCCCTTCAGGCAAAAAACATGGCAGTACTTTCATTTATGCTCCCAGCCGAAAGCACATAACCTACCAATCTACTACATCATAAAGTTGGACCTAATGACTGGATTAAGGTTCACCATAGAAAACCAATCACAGTTAGAAAAGAAGCGCAGATACAAAAGCCCACCCCCAAATTATCACTGACCAAAAATTAGTCAGCAATTCATTTACTGTTACTGTACAGGTACATTTTTCTTTATCAAGGCACAAACAATGTTCATGTACCCTCAAAGATACATGAATGGTCTTTAAATGGTCTTTCCCAAGAGAATGGTGCACGTTTGTAAAACCTACAGTTTTACATTAGAAAAAAAAAGCATGGAGTTGACAGGTTGTATGAAGCCAAGGTTTCGCACAGGTCTGAAACAAACCTCAGGTGTCGGACACTTGAGTGGCTGTCGATATACTTTGAGGAGATGTCAATATAAACAGAAGTATAGTCCATGTGTGGGTAACACTGATGGAGTCAATGCAACTTGCAAAATAAAACTTTAACCAGATGTAGTACAACTATGTTCTGTAACTAAACATACTGAACAAGTACTCTTGAGGGTGCCATTCCAGTATAAGCAGTGAAATGTATTGAAGAAAGGGTGTCAAGGTCTGCGTTGCATACGTTACAGAGAGTGAATACACACCTGGCTCCTCCAGTTCTGGAACTTCTGGAAGCTGCTCATCAGGCACCTCAGGAAGCTCCACATCAACATCTCCCTGAAAACAGTCAGAGTTGCAGAAATGTTAATCAGACATTTCTTTTTCAAAAAGCAGGCTGACAGCCCTTTCATACTCTATTTCTCATGCACACACATACCTGAGTGATGGCCTCAAGCTCAGCTAACACAGCGTCTTCATCCTCTTGAGTCAGAGAGCCTGCCAGAATGTCATCAATTTGCTGCACACAGGGACAAATCCAGCAGTTAGTTTAGTTTAAACATGCTCACTAAGTGTTGTTGTGTGCAGATAATGTTTGGCTCAGGTTCAAACAGTTAGTGTCTCCATTTGTGTTTTGCAGTTAGTTCTGGTGATTTTGATAGCTCAGGTAAGAAAAATTCCTCTAATTCTTGTCAGGCCTGGATTTACTGACCTGCAAAGACCATGTAAGCAAACCTGTTTAACACAAGAACGCTGGTCAGGTATATGACTGGGGAAAGTGGAACTCACCTTCTGATACTCAATAGCATCATTGGTCTCATCCATGATTCTCTCCACCTCTTCTATGGACAAAACCTGTAAGAAGGAAAAGAGGGGATGTGAGGGGTGAACAGGTGAGATATGATTCATTCATCAAACTGCCCCTATACGGTTTAGGCTAATAAGTACACCTTAATGATTATTAATTATTACTAATACTAATTCACATAATTGTTCTAAGGTTCATGTAGTAAAGATATAAACATCTTTAAAAGACATAAAGTTCCTACTGTCAGAGGAAAACTGATGAAAAATGGGAAATCAAAGTGTTCAGCAGTATATTTTGAATAGATAATGTATATTACATGGTAATAACACATGTACATTTACATTTACAAATGTAAACAGAATGTTGTCTGATAAAACCTGTGTACAACATTTAAAAGACAACAAACAGCAGCATTTCTATGCTTGAAAATATGTGGGGCAGCCAGTATATGAGTAAACAATGCCAAGGCAGCTGAGCATAAAGATAAGAACACATGACCCAAAACATACCTCATGCATTTTCTTTAAGCAGTCATTGCCAACCTTGAGTCCTTCAATGACCTTCATCTCTATCTGTGCAAACTCGATGTCTTGAACCTGGAAAAAAGAAAAATGGACGGTTGCCATACAATCATCTATATTACACAACAACACATGACCATGTAATTTCAGGATCCCAAAAGCTGCTAAATCAGATAATCAGAAAAGTGAATAAATCATTATTTTACAATTTAATGTGTAGTGTTGTACTCATAAGTCTTAACTACTATATTAACAGATCAAATGAGAACAATCTGGATGCAGACTTTGTTTCCTCACATAGCTTAACTAATCAAATTAATCTGTGTGTAAATAGATCAAATTTTTGATTGCCACATGACTAAAAAATAGCATTAAAGCCATCTACTCAGCAAAACAGCTCACCACAAGACAGAAACTGGGGTATCTTGCTTGGTGTACAGTCATGCATCATTTTAGCTACACCGGTCTCCTCATTTGAATCTTGGGAGGTTACTGGAAGCAAATATGTATATCACAATGCATACTAAATTAACATGTGTATTTACCATGCGCTCCAGGTTGCTGATCTGGTTCTCTGTCTTGTCTAGAAGTTGTTCCTGGAAGCGCTTCTTCTTAAGCAACAGGAGTGCTTTCCTACACAAACACAGCAAAAGAGAGGGCCTTGCCATTTGAGCACACAAATCTGGAATTCTTTCTTTTTCAGGATGCACAAGAGACAGCTTGACAGACCTAGGCTTTTAACTACTGCATCAAGCATGTATTAGATTTCATAGCAGAACCATCCACAACACAGAGAGGGCCACTGTGATACCAAGACCAATGTTATTGCATTTTATTCCAATTTCAAAGCTTTACCAGAGATGATAAAAACACTGGAAGTAATTAGATTATGGATTTTTTCACATCACAGTGATACCGCTGACTGAAACACTGACAGAAGAAGACAGGAATACAGCTACTAAGGCCGTCATGATCACACGATTAAATAAATTCTTTTTGAAAAACTGATTAAAATTCATCTTTTTAATGGACTGGCAATTATCAGTTGGCAGTCTGCATGATGAAAATGCATATACGATATAGGTCCCTCTTCATGTGAGAAACTGAGCCTGGAGGACACGCCCATTTCTACACATTTTTATACACATTATGCACATACTGTTTTTAATCTTTTTTAAAAGCTTTTTCTCTAATAAAGCATTCTGTAATCTTTAAAAAGCAATGCATGGCTCGTTGTAGTTCAGTTAAGCTCATTTTTAAATGGCAACATAATCTGTAGATTCCTTCATTACTAATATGATCGACAATACTAATACAATGACAACCAAACACGCATCAAATGTGTCCCTCAACAGTTGGGATGGCTGCTGAAGCAACCCTCCAGGGAAAAATAAAAGAAATAAAAGATTAAACAAGAACAAATGAAAGACACATAACCAGACACCTATTACAGAGTGACCTATATGAAACTTGACAAGCAGAAACCTAGATAAGAGAAAGGGCAGGGGTGGGGAGCAGACTCACTCTTTCTTGCCATCCTTCAGCAACTGTTTGGCCAGCTGCCTCTCCTTTTCCATCTGCAGAGTGACCTTCTTCTGGTACTGCTTCAGTTTATCTCTCTGCTGCTTGAGTTGCTGTGGTCAAAATAAATAACAGGGCTTCAATATACAGGTTTACAGTATCGTTTCCTTGCCATACTCACCATGAGATAGTAAGCATTAGTTACACAACCTCCACCTGCAGTGGACTGTGAAAACATCCGATATGAGAAATGAAGAACAGAACCTTCCCTGTATTCAGAAATAATACCATGAAAGTGGCATGAACAAAAGTTAACAATCTCTTCAGAATTTAAATGAATAAACATTACTTTTTACAAGCTTATTGCCAATCTTACACTTTGTAAACACTCAAACTGAGATGAAGTCTGCTTTGCTAGGTTAGCCATGGCTAACGTTCAATAAAATACAAAAGCAAAAGACAATAATAAACTGGTAAAATCATTTCCTGACAAAAAAGTACATAAAAAGATAAAGATGACATTTCAAATAACTAAATGAAGACTAAACCCTCTGAATGACTAACGTTAGCCAACCAGCTACAATTCTGTAATCAAATCAACACCACTCCCAGATTAGCAAGCTAACGTTAGGCTAGCCTTGCTAACTAACTTCCGAGCGCGACGAGGCTGAAGTTGGCTTCCTATTCTCCGGGTTCTTGTTCGGATTTTCCCGTTCCACCTTAAAATAGATATTAAACAGCACGAGTTACATGGGTACTGTCATTTCTACGTACTTTGTTAGACGTAAGTCCGGCACCATTTAAGGTGGAACGGGAAAGCGCGAACAAGAAGCTGGAGAATAGGAAGCCGACGACAGTTTAAACAAAACGGACCTTCAGAAAATAGACACAGCTCTACAACACAGTACACACAATTTTCACACACACAGCTACGTTAACTTCAATCAGGGAAACCACATGGAACCTCTACTGCTACAATATTTAGCCAGGTAGCTGCGCTGTCATCACTGTATTAGCCGTTAGCGTTAGCACTGACCAAAACAGCTCTGTCCTGTTCTGTGACTCGACTTCGTTTCTTTTTGCCGAAGATATTTCCCATTTCGATGCCGCATCCCGCACTACCTGTTTAGATAAAGGAGACTAATTCAACAGATCAGGTGTCAAAAACCCATTTCTGTCTTTTCATGTCTGAGTGTGTAAAAATATAAGTCAAATCTCAGCCCCGTCGACGCGAAGCCGGCAGCTTCGAAATGAACTTAAGCCAGTTTCACTTTCAAATGCAAAGTCTCACGTAGGAGGACTTTTATTTGTTATCTGCGTGTCAACATTTTGACTTAGTGTCTCGAAATAATGGCTTATTTTCTAAAAGTAATGATTATTTTCTTGAAATATTGACTTACTGTGTGAATATAGTGAATATAGATCTCGAAATAGTTACTTACTTTCTTCAGTACCCATTGTTTTGATATCAAAAGTCAAATAACAGTTGAATATTTTGAAAACAAAAAACATTATTTCAAAATACTAAGTCAGCACTTCGATAAAAAATCATTTATGTCGAGATATAAAAATTTTGGCATTCTGGTGCTAAAAACAGAGAAGGAAACCTTTTTCTCCTCTGCTTGGCCTCTGTAATGGTCAGATTTGCATGCTGAAAGAAACACTTGAAATCAGGTGGCTTATGCCCATATAGGCCAAAAGATGAACAATAAAACATACTTTTAATTAATAGCTTAAACCATTCATTTTCAACAACTGAAAACAGTATGATAAGCAAAAAATATCACATTATATTACATGTGATTTTCATACTTTTATTGACTTTTTTTATTCATTTATTAAATTCGGACTGGATACAGTTTGGTTAGAAATCAGTAGTACATCTGACCAAAAAACTGATTTTAATATGTTAAATGAAATGAGCTACTGAATATGATAATGTCAAGCGAGTTGATACAGCCTTAACTCAGTCTTTATACGATGGGAATAAACTCACCAGAAATCTAAAAACTTTAGTCCTAAAGTATCTCTGTATATTTAACGTATAGACATATTATATTTACTTATTTACATCATATGTGAATTTGTATAGCAATATGACCATCAATATAAACATATATATATATATATATATATATATATATATATATATATATATATATATATATACACATATACAATATAAAGGGTAAACACTATATTCTTATGTCATACGACATAAGTAATGTTGTCTAAATATATGTTTCTTATATCACTACTTATGCAGCTGTACACCCATGGCTCATTGGTGGCTATAATAACTTATATAATATAAATTAATGATAGTACACTTCAATCACTAGCCTACATTACACCACCAAACTGGTTAAGACACAGCAGTGAGAAAAACATGTAATTTGACCAGGGGGTGTCCAAACTTTTGCATACTACTGTATCTTAGCTTGATTCAAGACATAATGCAGATTGTGTGTGTGTGTGTGTGTGTGTGTGTGGTGTGTGTGTGTGTGTGTTTGAGTGTATCTACCACTTGCTCTGTGTTTCAGAAGGGGCTTTAGGGGCGTGGTATGCAAAGCTGTGTCACGCGCACTGCCCAACCGCCCCAGCCCCCCTCAAAAGGACATCTGTTTTTGTTGTTGTTTATGTTGTCACTGTTGCTTTAAGATGTGTTTATGTGTCCACTGTGTTTTACTGTGTTGGGCTGTAGGTTAGTTAGAGTGGCTTTGTGTGTCTAACATAGAAAGACGCTTTCCTTGCCATTCCAGCTGTTTTTCAATGACGCTTTTCTGCTTTGTTCAATAAAAGGGCATTTCTTTGAGCAGAAACATTGGCATCTGATTCTTCTTATGTATGTATATATATGTATGAGATCATATTTAAAGTGATTTCTCACAGAACAACAGAGATAAATGATATTTTGGTCTGACAGCACCACATCCACTACAGCTAGAACCAACATCTATCTCTTGTTATGGTTGAATTTGGCTCTGATTCTTCCACTTAGCATCATGTTGTGGACCCTGAGGAATCCAGCATCACTTTACACCCACATGCCACACACACTTCTCACCAACACACTGTTACTCAGCAGTTTGTATCCAAAGAAACTTTCTCCCTGGATCTATGAGTCGTCCACCCCCCACTGCATCCCCCTTAAAAACACACACACACAGTCTAGCAGGCTGCATCAGAAATAACCACTTTATAAATAGACCATCAACTATCCAAGGGGAGGATTTTTTATAGGGCAGCAGAGCACAGAGCAGACAGCAAAGAGAAGAGGACTTAGATTAGTAGACAGTTGAAGGCACTGATCGTCCACACAAGACAACATGTCATCTGACCAGCCGTCTTTACCTTCAGGTGACTCCGTGTGTCCGGGGTGTCAGGCCGAGGGGTCACTTCTGCTCCCCTGTGGCCACAGTTTATGCCAGTCTTGCATACAGCTCTGCCAGCTTGAGTTAGGCCAGGATCAGCAAAGATGCACTGAGTGTTATGGACGAGAGCTGCTGGACAGTGTTTTAAAAGGCCTGTTAGACTCTCTCTTCCAAGGCCAGCCTCGGAGGGTCGGCTCAGGGGCTGATCTAGGTCTAGGGGACAGCGAGGACAGCAAGGACGGGGCTGCGGACGGCAAGATGTGTGCCAAGCACAACGAGAGACTGACTCTGTTCTGTGAGGAGGACGAAGAGCTGATCTGCAGTCAGTGCCAGGACGAAGAGCACAAGGATCACAAGTGTAACAACACAGAGGAGGCAGCTCAGGAGTGCAAGGTGATGTTTTTTATCTAAATCTCTGCATAATTCAGTTTTCTGAGATGTAAACAAAGCCATTCAGAGTTGTTTGATGTGAAATGGTTCATTGCAGAGAATTCAGATTTCTTTACAGTGGTGGTGATAGGAACCAGGGGTCACATTGTCTACCACACAAACAGGCCCACTGCATTTGCTATCTAAAGCAACTTGTGAATCTACACGTCTTCTGAGTTTTTATATGTAATGGTGCCCCTAACACTAAAATGGAGGTTAAATAAGTCTTCTTTGGGAATTATTTTGCATTTCAATGCCCTGCATGTACCACTCCACCATAAGTTTTGAACATACAGTTTGAGCAAAATCTTATTGCACAGCTGCCATAATACAGTGACTCAGCATCAGGCAAAGTGTTTGTTTCATGCAGAGACATTAAACTCTTCAGACGTCTGGTTCCTATCACCACCACTGTGAACATTGTAAGTTTCTTTAGAATGGAGCATTTCAAATCAAACCATTCTAAATGAGTTTATTTACACCTAATGATTTAATTATGCAGAAATTGGTGGAATTCTGGTTCTAAATCTGATGATATTAATGAAGCAAATACATTGCTAGGCAACTGTTTGTTTATTTGTTAATTGTCAATTTGTTCATTGTATTGCATAAGGCAGGGCTCAGTTTGGGGGGTGGTTAAGGAAATGGCATCCCCTTAAGTCAAAAAATGAAAAAATAGCAAACTCCCCTTTGGATTAATGGTGTTAAACCTAAGTTCTCTACTGTCGCCGGCAAGTGTGAATATTGTGGAATGATTCTCTCTCCAAATTCTTCTCAAAGGAGGAGCTGAGGTCTGCCCTGAGGCCTTTACAGGAGAAGTTGGAAACCCTAAACACAGCCAAGCAAAACTGTCAGGAGACAGCTGAGCACATCAGGGTAATAATCACCCTCAGAGTAATGGGTTTTTAAAAACATATACATACATGTATAGTACATGTATCATGAGAAAATAATAATTATTATTCAAATTCAAAATCTTTGTGTCCAGAGGCAGGCCCAGAATACAGTACGGCTGATAAAGGCCGACTTTGAGAGGCTGCAGCAGTTCCTGCGGGACGAGGAGACCTCCATACTGAGCGCTCTGAAAGAGGAAGAGGAACAGAAGAGTCGGAAAATGAAGGAAAAGATGGACAGATTAGCAGATGAAATTATGTCTCTAACAGAAATAATTAACTCAACAGAAGAGGCCATGGGCTCTGACGATATTGCATTCCTAAAGGTGAGAATTGAATCTGAGGGGAACCGAGTTTCTCCATTTTCAGAATCCATATAAAACCCTGCTTGCTTTTATACTCACATTTTAAGCAGACTTGAGCTTCAGAATGTTAATGGTGAGATAACCGGGTCGTGACGAATGCATATCAGTTTAAAACAAGGCCAGAGAATCCTTAGAGATATTTGTTGTCTTGCAGAACTATAAGAAGACATCTGAACGGTAAGTAAGGCCGACTCAGTATTTGCTGTGGCATTTCTATATTATCTGTTTGCTTTTATGAGCTGATACAGTGATGCAGGAAAAGTGTTTGGGAGGAAAAGCTGACATTACATCAAAGATTGCTGTAACTGAGGGTTTTTCTCTGGGCTATAGAGTGGAGTGCACACTGCAGGATCCAGACGAGACATCTGGAGCTCTGATTGATGTGGCCAAACACCTGGGCTGCCTCAAGTTCAGAGTCTGGGAAAAAATGCAAAATGTTGTAACATACAGTAAGTAGATGTCATAATATGCACACTGGAAGAATATCTCATAAAATATCATTTAGTCAGCAACAAAATGTTAAAGTATACTACAATTACCTTCTGTAGTTGATGTCATGCTCATATTAGGAACTAATATTTTAACTTGCCACAGGAATCTCTGAATTACAAGGTTGGTTAATAGTTGAAGTACAAATAATGCTACATCCTTGCCACAAACAAGCTAACACTCTTCATTTATGGGTGCTTTAAGTTGCCAGTTTATTAGATACATCTACTTTTATCTAGACCTACTGGCCAGTTTATCACACCTACCATACAGAGCACGTTGCAAGTATAGAAATATGGATTGTAGATCATCTGTTGCTGTGCACCCTATCAATGGATTTTAATCATATAAGTGTCACTGCTGGGTCGAGAAAAGTCTGCCAAAAATGTCCTGCCAAGAGTGGCTCTGTGGTCAGAAACCAAAGGCTAGAGAATGATTAACACAAACTGTGCATCAACAGATGGACTGCAGTCTATAATTCCTCACCAGCAAGGTGGAGCTACAAGGTAATAAAGTGGTCAGTATGTGTGGAAAAACTCCAGCAATGCTGCAGGGCCTGATACACTCATACCAGTCCCCAAATGTCTTGTGTACAACCTACAAAGTGCGCTTACATGGTTTCTTACAAACCCTAATACAAATATTTCCTTACAGTACTGTGCAAATGTCAGAGATCATCTTTCATTTATTTCCAGTCATTACGCACAAGTTATTAATTAACTGAGTAACATAATTTCACTCAAAAGGATCAACAACTATTTTAATATAACAATATAATAATATTTTTTTTCAGTATTTAGTGTGTCCACTCTTTGCCTTTATCAAAGCTTCCATTGTTCTGAAGAGATCTGCTTTCAGTTTTTTTAAAGAAGTCTCCAAAGATATTTTTACACATCTCAAAAGGTCAGTCAGAGAATCCGATTGCATTTTTTGCTTCTCATGATCCAAGTAATCCCAAACACATTTAAAGATGCTGAGGTCTGGACTCTGGGGTGGTCCGTCCATTGTTTCAAGAACACCAGCAGCTTCTTTGATTTACAGATGTTCTTCTTTTTTGTCTGTTTCCTTTTATCAGTAATGGCTCCTTGACAGCTACCCATCCTTTCAGACCCATAGCGTTGTCTTCTTGAAAGTGAAAGATGGACAGAAACACCTGTGGATTTTTTCAGATCTAAAGCAAGAATGGAGCTTGATTTTCTCCTCTCTCTCAAAGATTAAAGCTTTAAGTATTTTTAAGCACTGGTCGTTAAGAGACCCATTTTCTCTATATCTTAAAATTAAAACTTCAGTTTAAAAATTTTTTTTTCACTTATTTTCCTTTTTTTTTACTTTCCTCTTCCTTATGCAAATGGATCATTTTATATCTAATCGTCTCAGGAACATCTCTTGAAAAACGAACCTGCACTTAATGGCCGTTTGGACCTGGAATTAAATAAATTATGCATTTTCTCTGACATTTGCACACTGCTGTACATACCTGCGTCTAACTCACAGTTCTTCTCCCATCAGCTCCAGTGATCCTTGACCCCAACACAGCAGACGTGTGCCTCTCGCTGTCTGATGACCTCACCACTATCCGCTTCACGGATGAGGAGCAGCAGCTACCGGATAACCCCGAGCGCTTCTGCTACTACGAATGTGTGCTGGGCTCGGAGGGCCTGGGCTCAGGCCGCCACAGCTGGGATGTGGAGGTGGGGGACAGCAGCGAGTGGGCTCTGGGGGTGGTGAAGGAGAACGTGATAAGAAAGGAGTGGTTCCCCCCTAGCCCAGAGCGAGGCATGTGGACCATTTGCCTGTACGGAGGAGAGTATCGTCCAAAAAACGCCACCAGCACCCCCCTCACTCTCAAGAAGAAGCCACAGAAGGTGCGGGTGCAGCTGGACTGGGACGGGGGAAGGGTAATGTTCTCTGACGCCAGCGACAACACAATGCTTTACAAGTTTAAGGACAAGTTCACTGAGAAGCTGTTTCCATATTTCTCCAACTCATGCAAGAGGCATCCTCTACGCATTCTCGCTGAGAAAGTATCTGTTTACACAGAGTAGCCCAGCACTGAGTGGGCAGTATTAGAAACAAAGGTTCCTTGGCTTGGATTTAGGCTATGATTCTAGGAAAACCATGAAACCTTGATGTTATGTGGAGGTTCTAAGGTTCCTCCCACTTGCACTCATTTGAAAGGTTCGGAGCCCCGCTGGTGACATAGAGTGTAAATAAAAATAATGCGTGCCCACGCAGTATTAACACGTGGGAACGAGATCCTAATGCATGGCATGACTTAGTAGGCATGGGAACAAGATAGTTAAGTCCTGGCCATGACTTAGTAAGGCATGGGAACAAGATCATGCCTTATTAAACTGTGGTCAAGGCTTAATTATCTAAGTCATGGCCACACAATTTGGATCTCGTTCCCACAACTCACTAAGTCATGCCCATGCAATAGGATCCCGTTCCCACGCCTTAGCAAGTCGTGGCCACACATTATTTCTATTTATACGGGATATCACTAGCAGGGCTCCAGAAATGTAGCTCTCCTATGGCATTGAACACGTTTTTTTAAGAATGTAGGGCTGCTAACAGAATGGTGTCAGATGTGGAGACAGTCATAGACTGACAAGACCTGAGTCTATAAACAGGCACTTTAATGTTGTCATTACTTTGAAATCATTGTATTAAATGCATGGTAGAATTTGCTGCAAAGCTTTCATGAAACTAAAGCCAATCTATCATTTCCAGTATTATAACTTGCACACAATAACCATATGCTATAATGTTTTGTTTGGCTTGGTTCAATCCTAGGAATATATGTACAATACAACATATGGACATTTATCAGCTGGACAGATGGACTATTTCCAGCACCCTCTAGGCATTTTCAGAGATGAGCCCAGAAATCCAGACTGAGCACAGACCTAAGCACTAAAAGCACTGATCATGTAGCAGAATGATGTCAGATGCATATGTGCTGTGGATACATTTGTGGACTGATAAAGCCCAAGTCTATGGGAAGGGAGGGGAAGTAACTTTAATTTTAACATTACTCCCTTAACCCCTTAAAAGGTCAGGGCTCAAAGGGCCCAAAGTTTTATTACACACTTCTATAAGTTAAGAATAGCTCAATCAGTTTGCATTGAAGTCCTTGTAGTTACTGAATAATAAGCCTTAGTATGTAATAAGCCTGGGATTTTAAGGGGTTAAACTGATGGCTTGTTATTAATCCTAAAACTTGTATTTAGTGACTACTATAAATTATAGAACATTTACTATGAAAATAAATGTTTTATGTGCTTAGGAGAAAGTAAAATTAAGGCATGGGCCCATACATCGGCAGTTTAAGGGTTTTTGATAATAATAATAATGACTTTATTTATAATGCACCTTTCATTTTAGTGTAAATCTAAAAGGTACTAAAATAAAAAAAAATAAAAAAAAACTACAACATTTAAAAACATGACATTTAGGAAAAAAGTCTGAATAAAACTAATAAGTAAAGAAATAAATAATGCCAAAACATTTTATGTTTATGTTTTTATGCTAAATTCACATTGGAATATACTGCAAGGTTTCAAGAAACCAAAACCAAACATGTCATTTATGCTTAGATTATAACTAACATGCAATAACTACTTGTTATATAATCTTTGGTTTCAGTCATAGGAATATATGTATAATATGGCATGCAATACTAATCAACCACTTTATTAGAACCTGACCTTGTACTTCCATTCACTGGTCACTTTATGAGCTCTGCCTGCTTTATATGTCCAGGATTTAGGTGTATAGTTACAGTAGCTCATTTGTTGTCTTTGACCCCATCACCCCCACTACTGTTGGTGATATTATTTGGATGGTGGTCCATTCTCAGCACAGCAGTGACACTTACATGGTAGTGTGTGTGGTATTGGTGTAAGTGTATCAAGCACAGCAGAGTTGTGTTTTGTTTGGAACTAAACTTTGCAGGAAGGCAGATCTCCAGGAGGAAGGTTGGTGACCACTGGACTAGAGGTTGGCTACACCAACTGTACTCCAGCAAGGTGGGGGCTTCTAATAAAGTGGCCAGTATGTGTATTTGTTACTGATTTAATTGTGCTGTGAATGTTCATAACATGAAGTGAAAGAGCAAAAGAGCAATGGGAAGAAGTTTCATAGCGTTGCTGTCCAAAAAACAAGTAGTTTCATTCATTTTTATTTTTCTACATCATTGGAACTGATGTAGTTGCTTCCTGATGGTGGCTTCCCTTTACATTGTGCGAATGTTTCATGATGATTGGACCAACTGAAATGCTCCAAAATAGTTTGGAATAAAATCTTTCTATATTAACTTACATGAAAAGTAAGTAATGTTTTTTCCCTCTCCTGTAAAGTTACTTGTTTTTCTTTGGACAGTGATGATATGCAGCTGCTGAACAGTTGAATTTGACATGTTGAAGCAGAGCAAACATGTAGTACTGCAGTGCTGCTCAAGCTTTACTAAGCTAATGCTTTTTGCACAGTGACTTGATTTATGCATGAAATGAGTGAATGACTGAATTACATTAGCATGTGTTTAATCATGGAGGCAGGAACTCCCATTCTGAATGAACGTGTAGTGTAATTGATGCATAACATGGTCTAATGATATCATAATACATTATACATAATACATCATATATATTATTAACATATTATTATTGTGATAAATTGTCATGATAGCTTTTCTGAGTGGATCATGGGTCTCATCAGTCCTTCCAGAGCAATGAACAACTGCATGTCTTGTAAAAAAGACTGATTTAGGCCAAATATAGGAAGCCTGAGAACAAGAACCAATATATACTGTTTTAAACATATCTTTACCGTTGCTGCTGTATGTTTATTTAACAAAACTAAATTTGAAAATGCTGTGAAGTATCATGATGTCACACTTTTTTCCACATTGCCCACCCTTAGCATCCTGCCCATCCCTAACAATAAATAACTAGATTATTTTGAGTGTATTTATGAAATGAATGCATAATTTGCACTTTACATGACTGAAAAGTTCTCCAAAAAATGTGGTGATGATTGTGTGTGATGAAAATAAACTGTTTACTAAAGAAACAGCCCGTGTTTTCACTTAGCTGGAGAGAAATGCAGCACTGCAGCAGAGCGCACCATAAGTCTGAGCTGACATATGCACCTGTCTCCTCTCATCAGCTCTGCTCTCCACACGCAAACCGCTACCCTGCTGCCTTCTCTCTCTCCCTGGCCAGGGCCCTTTGGCACGCTGACATGTTTTTAACCTTTCAGAGCAGTCACAACTCAGCAGCGTCCGCACGAGCTAGTGGGTGAGGAAGGGGGAGGGAGAGAATGAGAAACAGTTTCAAAAGCACAGAGCTCATTTCAGAAACACAGCAAAATCTGGTGTAGAAGTAACTCTGTCAGACTCAAACTGATTACATTCAGCTCTGTTGGTATAAACACAACCTTGTGAAGTCTACAGAAGAAAGAAACGAGAGAAGAAATTTAACACTTGGTAAAAAAAAATAATAATAGAAGATAATGGCTTGTGTTTCTTTGACCACAGTAGAGCCTGACTATGTTTACCATGTAAAGTTATGTAATGTCCTCAGGAAAATGGGCATTCCACAGCATCTCACTGTTACAATGAGGAACCTCTACACTGGACGAACAGACTGGTTTAGCATCTGCAAAGGAGTCAGACACGGCCGCCTTCTATCACTGCACGTATTCAAACTGTACGCTGAACATTTACTAAGAGAAGCAGGACTGAAAGAAGATGATCAAGGATTCAAGATCGGAGGAAGAAACATTAATAACCTTCAACATGCTGCAATATGTGGATGACTCGACACTCAATCAAGAAAATCTGATGGTCCCAGTGGGAGTGAAGAAAACAAAGGTGTTAACAACAGCAAAGACTGCTAACTTGATGGTAAAGATGTAGAAGGTGGTGAACAGCTTTTGTCTACTTGGATCAATTGTTAACAATAAAGGATCCAGCAGTCAGGAGACCTGATGCAGACTAGTAGGATGAGGGAGCTTGAAAAGATCCACAAATGTACTGATATCTCTCTTACACACAAAGATCAGAATTATCAATTAAAAAGCAAGACAAGATGCCTTTGAACTCTGGTTTTGTTAAAGATTTTTGATAGTAAAATGAATCTTATTTTGGACATATTATGAAAAGAATCAGTGGAAAAGATGTAGCGAGTGCTTTATTCTATGCTGTTGTATGCTGCGCAAATGAACAAAAGTGCTCTGAACAAATTAAACAAACTTATTAGGAAGGCTGGCTCTGTTGTTGGGATCAAGCTGGACTCTTTGGAGGTTGTGGCAGAACAAAGGACTCTCAACAAGCTGTTAGCCATCCAGGACAACACCTCACACCCCCTGCATGCTACACTGAAAAACTGAGAAACACATTCTGTGACTGTTACAGCTGCACTGTGTTGAAGAGCACTGCGTAAGATCTTTATTACCCACTGCTGTAAGGCTCTACAACGAGTCTCCTTACTGCAGAGACGGTACTGATCTCCTGCTGTCTGAACACCACTGAACACAAAATCATCTTTGGTTAATACACACTCCGCTACTGTAATGACACTCGCACTGCACACTTTAGACTGTAAATTCTGCTGTTACTCCTAGTTACTATCTATCTAATTGATAAAAATAATGACAAAATATCTGGTAACACTTACCACATAACATTGATATAACCATGACATAACCAAAATAAACGTTGTGGCAGATATCATATGCTCTTGTGAGCCATCATGACAGATTTTGTTCAGAAATATAACAGTGTCATGTTACCATTACTGTTAATTGTCACGACAGATGCTATAATGATGGCAAACTAGAGTATGTGACATAAGCTTTAATGACATCAAACATTAACATCTGTCATGACAATTACCGGTAATAGTACCAGTAATGACACTGTTATATCACTCCACAAAATAGGGCATATAACTCTGCTGTAAAATGTTTATGGCACAGATATATCAATGTTATGTAGCAGGGGTCAAGTAAAGTGTTGCCAAACATCCTGACATTGCCCACTCCAAACATTTCTGCTCAGCACATGAGTAGTCTTTGCTTTCTTGGTAATGCAAATAGAGCGTTTTACATGTGAATGGTTTGACCATCATTTTATGAGCACTGCTATGAATGATGAAGTGAAGGAAGATTTGAAAAGACAGAGATAAACAAGTTTCATAGGTTAAAAAAGGAATTGAAAAGAAATTTGTAGTCATATTAAGTCTTCTTTTCCCAAAAAAACTGTTTATTGAGGACATGCGGACCATGCACAGTTAGGAACATAAGACGTATTTACAGACTGAACACAGAAAAAGTAGAAAACAGTAATCTACTGACTGGTTTCCTTTCAGTGGAGCATCACTGACCAGCATGGGCTACTTTTAAAACAGCTCACCAATTTACACCACATTAAAACAGAAGAATGCTTCTGGCTAATCACATCTTTGTATTTTTCACTATAAAAGAGGCCATTTTTTAAAATTAAATCCCTTTGAAAAGTAAAAACGAGAGGTTTACATCGAAAGGCAAAATGATGGCACCTCAAACAAATATGAATCAACAGTTAGGGCCAGAAAGTGGTTTGTTTTTCACAGTAACACGTTTAAGAGCACCAAATATTTCTTAAAAACTTACAAAAATGAGCATATTTAAGGGAATGGAGGAATGGCAATGAATGGCCTGAAGCAAGTTACTGTCTGGTCTATTCCTATATATCTTCCTTAAGGTCTTTTTTTAAACATATTTTAAAACTTTCTGTCAATAGGGAAAGCAAATGCTCAACCACTGGCCTATTGGCTCTTTTTACTTCGCTGACATTTAACGTACAAACCTAACTATAGCAGTTCAATTTTTTAAAGACAATCTACAAGTAGCTTCCTAAAAGTAAAGACACTGACAGAGAGCCCCTCTTGAAAAGTTCAGTCTTAATTTGAATGACAGCAGACAGAAAAAAAGCACTGGTTCAAAGGCAGCACTGAGATGAGATCCATCCAGCGTTATACAGATACTACAATCACCAACTATTCACCTTCATCACATTATCAATGCTACTTGTATGCTAAAGCTGACAGAATGGGTTACTGAGCCTGCGGACTCTGGTTATGTTGCATGCTACACGATGGGACTGGGATTTTGGACGAGAAGAGTTTGAGGCTATCCAAAAAGAGAATATGAGCAGACTTATATGCTTGTCTATACTTCATCTGCTAGTTGAAGCAGTGGGTGCATAGCCCTGTGTGGTGGACTTGGCAGAAGAAGTTGCAGCGTGTATAAAGGTAATGGATAAAATGTTGCTTGCATCATGTTATTGTTTAATGTTAAACTGGAAGCCAAAGGGAGATCGTAACTGTTGCTAATTGCTCGCTTCCCTCAGTGGATGCCACTCATGACAGGGACGTGATGTTGGATCTTCCTCCAGGGGGAGCTACGATCCTCTGTGCAGTGCGCCTGGGGATGTGGTCGTCCATCTGAGTGCCTTCATTAGAGACAAAGACAGTTGAAGCTCTATAATGTTATAGAAAGTTTTTTTTTAATTTAATACTTAAACTTAATACTTTTATGATCCTGAACTTTCCAGCTGAGGTTAAACATAATAAAACTATTTCTTTCTTGAGTTTGTGAACCCAATTATGGGCCACACTGACAGTCAGATCTAGGCCACAGAGCAAGCAGAGCGCGAGAGAGAGAGACTGTGAGAGAGAGAGACTGAGGCCCACAGAGTAAATAAGAAGAGACAAAGAGTAGATGGAGGGGGAGAGGGGAAAAAGGAAAAGAGAGAGAAAAGAAGACATACAATTAAATTGGGGGCACATAGAGTAAGTAAAGAGTACAGAGAGAAAATGAAAGAGAGAGAGAGAGAGAGAGAGATAGAGAGAGGAAGAATTAAACTGGAACCTACAGAGAAAGTAAGAAGAGAGGGGAAAAAAGTAAAGAGAGGGAAAAAAACAGTCAAGGGAAAATTGCATTGAGAATATATAGTAAATAAACAGTAGAGAGAAAGGATGAAAAAAAAGAGAGAAAAGAGAAAGAGTGAAAATGAGAGAGAGAGGGAGAGAGAGAGAGAGGTTTAAACTGGGGCTTAAAGAGAAAATAAGAAGAGACAAACAGTAGAAGGCTAAGAAAAGAAAGAGAGAGACGTAGAGAGATAGAAAAGAAAAAGAGTGAGATAATTGAATTAGGGGGCATATATAGTAAATAAATAGTGGGAAGAGGGAATGAAAAAGGTGAGAGAGAGAAGGGAAAGAGGAAAAAGAGTGAGATTGAGAGACCGAGTGAGAGAGAGAAAGAGAAAGAGAGAGAGAGAGAGAAACGATTAAATTAAGGGGCCTGTAGAGCGAGGAAAGAGTAGTGAGAGAAAATGGAAAATGAAAAAGAGAAAGGGGCAAGAGAAACAGAGGAAAAAGAAAGAAAGCGTGAGAATGAGAGTGACAGGCAGAAATAAGCGGAGAAGGGGGGTTAAGGAGGGAGGAGAAAAGAGTGAGAGAGACAATAAAATTGGGGGGGCATACAGAGTAAAAAAACAATAATGAGAGGGAGAGAGAATAAGAGAGAAAAAAGAAAGAGAGAAATAAAAGACAAGAAATAGTGAGGACGAGCGAGTGAGATGGAAAATTAAATCAGGGGCATACAGAACAAATAAGAGGAGACAAACAAAATGTGAGGGAGGGAGAGAGAGATACAGTAATGAGTAAGAGAGAGAAAAAAAAAAGAGAGAGAGAGAGAGAAAATAAAATGAGTGGCATACAGACTTAATACGAGGAGACAAACCCTGGAGGGCGGAGCCTACCAGACAGGGTGAATCCTGATTGGTGCAGGTTTCTGGCCGGTCCTGCAGCAATCTTCCCTGGACAGGAGGGTCCTCTGGTGGTGGGAGTTGGTGGTACAGACTTTGTCATGCTAATGACATCATGAACAGGCCCGTCATAATTACCTCGAGGGACGCCACGAGCCTCTGCCATCTGCAGCACATTTAAAACCATTACAAACACATTTACATTTACACTGTTACTGACAATATCTATAGTCTCCTTTAACCTCTAGAATACGGAAGTCCACAGAGGCCATGAGGTAGTTATAATTTTCTGGATTGTTATTTTGAGACAACGAGTTAATTATCTTGTGATCTCAAAATAACATCATTGTTATCTTTGGATAACAAGTAACTTATCTTGTTATCTCAAGATGACAACATTGTTATCTTGACATAATGAGTTACTTATCTTGTTATCTCAAGATAACAAAGTTGTTATCTTTAAATAATGAGTTACTTATCTTGTTATCTCAAGATAACAACATTGTTATCTTGAAATAACGAGTTACTTATCTTGTTATCTCAAGATAACAATCTAGAAAATTACAGCAACAGCTCACGGCCTCTCCGGCCTTCCGTACTAGATGTCACTGGTGTAATTTTATTTCTATTTCTCACTCGTAACTCATTGTGGAGAAATTCTGTGTAAAGAGCAGAACTTTAAATCAATACCACATTTCTGTTTGTTTTTATTTTATTACGATCTGAATCCGATCAAAAGTTAGTGCTGTACAGTCTTGATTTGTGGAAAGAAAAACATCCTTTGCATTTCTGCCACATTTTATGTCGCTGCTGACACTGAAAAAAAAAAATCTGAAGTGAAACCTCCTGATACACAATGTAAATTAAATGTAAATGCAATTTATAATATAACTAATTTTATCATTAAATATGTAGTTACATAGTTACTGCTGACTTGTGTGACAAAACAACAGTAATCCCTCTAGACCTCTAAGGGTTAAGGATGATGAAAGTGGCTATAAAAGCTGCTCATGACTTTCTCCAAGCCTTCACTCTCAGAGACAGGGGCCGTATGAGGTCAGTGCCTGATTTTCATTTTGATATTGACAGTCGGTGTCACAACTAACCTTCAGTCCAGCTCAAAGCACCCTCTGCTCTTTTGACTAATAACAGCAAGTCGACACTCATAGCACATTTAAGGGCAGAAACAGCGACTCAGTGAGTCATACCCTGCTGCGGGCTTTGATCCTCTTGTAGACGTAGTCTGGGTAAGCTTTCCTGGGGACAAAGCGACCCGAACCCTCCATCACATCCAGCTTCTCCCCCTCCAGAACGATCCTGCCCTGACTGATGACGACCACGGGGAAGCCCCTGCACTCCATACCTTCAAAGATATTCATCTCCACTGTCTGCAGGTCAAAGAGATGAGGGCAAATGATAAGACAACATGATTTTACAAGACTGTATGTCACTTAAATGCTGGTTTTAATTGGCAGATTTCAATAACCAGCTGCAAAAGTGTCAAAAGTGCACTCTCATGTTCTCTGAAACACTGAAAAAATCATGGGTATTAATAGGGGGTCCCCCTTTGCTGCAGTAACAGCCTCTACTGTGAAGGCTTACACTAGATGCTGGAACATTGCTGTGAGGATTTTGAGGTCAGGTACCGATGTTGGATTAGCACTGGATCACAAACGCTACTCTAACTCATCCCAAAGGTGGATGGAGCTGCGTCACTCCAAAGAATGCAGTTCCACTGCTCCACAGGCCTACACAACGCATTTAAGTGAAATAAATTGACTTAAATAAACTACTTTTTAAATGAAGCACACTTCGCACTATTCTTGATGTAAACCAATATATCACATATAACATGAGAAACTGCAACTCTTAAACTAGTTATTACCAAATTGTGAGATTGGGCCGAGAAGGTTTTGGTCTCCTTGGTGTTCCAAATGACGAGGTCTGCATCAGATCCCACTGCGATTCTTCCTTTGCGAGGGTACAAGTTGAAGATCTTGGCTGCGTTTGTGCTGGTCACTGCCACAAACTCATTCTCATCCATTTTACCTGTGGCCTGGGGGTCAAAAAGAAAGGATCACCATCAAACGTAGGTGGATTAAGTATGACCACAAAGTTATGACTGGAACTAGTTCTAGTACAGAGCAGCGATACGTAATTTTTTTCCAAAAACAGTAACAGAAATGACATTTATTTCCTCTATTTGAAAAACAATGGCTATTTAACCCCCTTAACTGCTGGCTTATTGTTCATGTAATATACTTAAGACTTATTATTCAATGCTATGCTATTAAATGCTATGAAACTGTTATGTTAGTTATGTACTCATGTGAGTCAGGAACTGAAACATAGGCCTACACTTAAGAGTTTAAGGGATTAAACAGAATGCAAGTAAGGTGACATACTACAGCTTTGTCCCAGACGATGCTCATGCGTTCTTCAATGCCGTTGGTCCCCTCAGGAATGAACGTGAAGTTGTCCTTTCCTACAGCTTTCTGAGCCGTGGAGAATGTGCAGTGAGCGCTGGCCGTCACTTGAAGATCCCCACTGAAACACGGGTTGTTAAAATACTTAATAAGCAGTGCCATTCAGTACAAACTTCACTTCCACTGAGAAGTCTATGTTAAAGTTGCCATCAGGGGCTTAAAAGTTAGTTTTAATTCACATTAAGACATGTGTGTTACATGTACATGTGTTATGACTTGCTAATGGTCATCTCATTATCAGCTTTTACAGTAATAACAGAAGCTTGCAATATGCAGATAAGCCTCTATGAAATCATTCACATTTTCATTGTGTGCTGTGAGGATCCTCACTAAATCTCAGACATTCCAGGTGAGTGTTTCTGTAGGAATTTGGATGAATTCAGATTTTCACAAATGTAGGTCCAAAATTTTATTAAACACTTTTATAACTTATAAATAACACATCCACTTTGCACTGTAGTCTATGAAGTTACTGAACAATTAGCCTTAGAATGTAATTAGGCTGAGATTGTAAGGAGTTAATATTTTAGAAGGCATATCACAAATGCAACACACATCAAAACAATTACAATATGACATTTCAAATCAAATAATGAAATAAAACACTTTTTTCCATAAACGGGCCTATGCTACATGATTTTTAGCCTGGTTTTAATCCCTGCTTTGCCCCTTCCGAAAAACATTCACAATATGAAGTGATTTTCCAAGTCTGGAGCTCTACTGGAATCGTTTGACAACATAGATAATCTGTTGATGTGAGAGGGGCAACGAATTAACCTTCCGACTGAGCTCCGGAGTGATCAGAGGCCCTCTGATATTTTCAAATTTGATTTTTATAATTCAAAACGTTCACAAGTCCCATAACGCGAGACAGTCAGCAATGTAACTCAAGCAACAGCCACTGAGAGAGCAAGAAGAGTCGAGAAACAAGATGCATGCATGCCGTGTGTGCAGCGGACCACAGAGACAGAGGAGCTGCTTGTTGAATGGAGGCAAATAAAAGCCATTACCATGTTTATGTGTGGATCCAGACATCAAGGCTTTCTCTTTACAATTACATACAATTTTAAATCAGCTGCCAGTATGTAGTGAAATCTTCTCCACATTCATCCTCAGTTTGTGCTTTTGCTATATATAAAAGCATGAACTGGTCTAGTTTTTACTTTGTTTGTGTCACATGATAACTGAGGAGCTCTGGGATTCTGATTCATATTCATAGTTATAACTTCTTACATGTATTATACCAATTTTCTGCCTTATAATCTAATGTACGCACCCTCACAAAAAAACAAGAAATTCTGTGAAAGACTGCTGTTAAGCTTGTGATGCTCTTTGTTTTAGAAATCTTCTAGGATTTTAAACATTGTGTTGCATGCACCCACCTAACTCTGTTACCAGATTAACTAGTAAACTGCTGGCTCTCTGAGAGTGAAATATTATCACTGTGTTGAGCTGCTAGCAAGCAATGAGGAGTGAAAGGAGAGGAGTGAGAACTCTTGGCTGTGAAAACTACTCACATCAAAACATTGTGTAAAATTGCTACAATAAAAACAGCACTTAAACACAATTTAAAAAAAGACTCTTCTAAATGTTGACCTGCTGGCTCATCTATAAAGACAAAAATCTAATTTGTGTTTGGTTTTGTAAATCATTCATATTTCCATTGAAATACAGCGGGGTCCAAAAGTCTAAGACCACTAGTAAGAATTCTTCTGTTTTGCATTCTTTTATAATAGAAATATTTTCATTACAAACTTTATTATCAGCATAACAATTTGAATGAAAATTAGAATCTTTAAAATTTTGCAATTTTTACATGAATTTAGAATGAATTTCAGAATTTACATGAATTTCAGAATGTTCTTCTTTTGCATTAGTCACAGCATGCACTTGAGCTAGCACTCCACAAAATTGTACAAAAGCCTCTGATAAGTAGATCAAATCCACCTGAAAGTCATCTGAACACGTGCTTCAATGGTAGAGATAAGACTAAAAAAAAATGACCTTTTTGTACAAAGGCCTCAACATGGTCAGTGTCACAAATCTGCCTAAATTTTAGTAGTGATTTAGAAGTAGTGCAGAATCTTGAACGTTTTTTTATTTTACTTTATTTTAACTTTTTTGTTTTAAATTTTTTCTTTTTTTTGTTCTGTTGTTTATTTCCAAGTTTAAATGAAAAAAATCCCTGATTTTCTATGTGGTCTCAGACTTCTGGACCTCACTATATGCTCCATCAGTGCTACTGAAGAACAAATGTACAGGGACTTCCTCCAAAAACAGGTGGAAATTATATTTCATGTCTATGGTAAAAACAGGTTAATTAATACGAACTGCAAAAACTGAGCTATATATACATATAAATATATACAGGATGTGTAAATTTTCACTCTGAGTGTTTTTATACCATCTTGTTCTCTACGACTGGTACTACAAAGTGACTCTCACCAGGACAGCATGGAGTTGAGGTAGTCTGGGGTCGCTGGATCTGGACTGAGTGGTGGAGACATGACGAAAGCAGCAGCTTTGGCCCAGTTTTTGCTCCAATAGTGTGATCCATCAGTGCCAAGACTGGCTGCGATTGGCTCGCCATAAACAACCATGCCTAGCAATCAAAACCAAGCAAATTATTGTCTGTTCCTTTGCTGCTCTGCATGCTTCCTACACCATTTATCTAATGTACATTCTGTATCACTGAAAGGATTCACACCCTTTTTCCTGGCCTTGGCAATGACATCAGCAGCAGGTTTACTCATCACCTTGGTGACATAGAGGGGGCAGTTGGCCTGCTTAGCGATGGTGATGGCCCGATACACTGCCTCTGTTTCCACCTAGCCAACACAAACACTCTCTATGAGCTAAACTGGTATTAGACTAGCATGAGTGCCTATAATTTAACCAGCTCTTAATTCTTTCTACCTCCTCTGAATGGCTTAGCACATGTCCCTCAGGGCCTGTGATCCCCAGGTCCAACAGCTTCTTCTGCTCCTGGGACCACAAAAAGAGACCAACAAGACCTCTCAGAAAGAACAGGTTGTAATGAAAAATGAGACTATTTAAAAGGTATACAGGAAGCAGTGCTATTTTATGTATGATCGAGTTTTTACCTCATCAATAATGTCACCGTTCTCAGCATGAACTTGAGCAATAGCTCCCAGATCTCTCAGAATGCTAAAAATCTCATACATCTGCAGACAGACAAAGAATCAGCCTTAAAATGTTACATCATTCACTTAACCATTTAATCACAAGCAAAAAAGGGCTAAATTTAATCTACTGTCCTCCATCAGTTAACTGATTTATCAATGCTGTTGCACATTTACTTTGACAAAAAAAATCTAACAAAGCAAAACATTTTGTAGATGTTTGTTTGTGTCACAAACTACAATAGTGAACAAAAAAATACATGGCTATATTCTTACACTTAAGTCATGTTTTTTTGTTACTGTGATAAAAGAAATCAATAATAAATCCTTAGCAATCTGAGTTGTGTTCTGAATATATTCATGTTCACTCAATGTGCAACAATAAAAGCAGCAGCTTCTTTTACGCAAAGACAGAAAACATGGAATCACACAGAAAACTCCAATTCCACATGCTGATCCATTTTACTATGATCAATGTAGACATGCACGTGGTCCCAACTATTCTGGGAGCATATTTTAATGAGTTAAAGGGAACAAACACAAATACTGCCACATGGGGTTTCTAACTAGTTTAAGCTGACAGCGATCAATAGTCTTAGACAGTGAGACACTCTCTACTGACAGACAGAAACTTCCACACTTACTTGTGAATCTGAGCTTTGATACTTGTCCTTGTAAGTCATGTAAACCAGGAATGAGTTCACACCTAAAACACAGGAAGAGATTGAAAATCATTTCACACAAACAGGGGGTCGATTTTGATTGTAAAAATGTGAACTATGACCAACAAACTATGATTAACTAAGAAAAAGTGTATTTAGATTACTTGTATTTTCTCACTGTTTATACTCTTGTCCAGTGGAACTAATCCATGAAACAATGCACATAACATTTCCAACAGACTGACCATAACTCTGAGTACAACAAAGCTGTCCTTCTCCAAAAGGCTGGATATATAGTAAACAAACATGAAAAACCTGCTGTTTTTATCCTTATAATGTAAGCAATAATGTTAGAATCAAGCAAGTCAGTATTTATGTTCATAATTATGTGCCAGATGACTATAACTAATGCAGAAAAACAGACTTTTTATTGTAAGTAAATAGGTTCCAGCAGAACATGCTTTTAGTCATCTTCTTGTACTCCCATAAAAACATCATCCGTCACAGAATTCACTGCATTATTTTAATCACCCTCTTGACGACTGTAACATAACATGGTTTTGAAGCATATAAACAGCTCACAGTGAGAGCTAGCCAGGCTGCAGTTCAGCCTTCACATGGCAGAGTTAGTTTTAATGCAGTGTTGCAACTAAACAGTGTACAGTAAACAATGTGCGAGGTCCATATTCTAAATTCTATGTGATGGAAATAAAAAAAAATGTACATTTTACTGTGATCATTTTGCTGTTCTACTGTCAGGCCTCCCACTGGCTTAGCAGAGACTAACACTCCTCACTGACTAACACTCCTCACTTTGTTCAGAACTTCAACTCTCAGAATCCTATAGGGGATCACATGACCACAGACTCTCCATCCACCTATCTACACTTCCGTTCACCTAATTATTGATTGTTGACACCTGTTCTAGTGCCTATATAACCTGTTTGTGTCCGTAGCCTCACTTTGAAGTACTGTTTCAGTCTACTGTGCATCACTGGGCCTTTATTTCTGTGTTTGACTTCCCGGTTTTGTTTTCTTGCTTCTTTTCTCGTTCTTGATTCTAGCCTGACCCCTTTTTGACTCTTTTGTGTAGTGACCTCTAGCTTGTGTTCTCTCATTCTGATTTAGCTGAGCCTGCAGTGCCCCATTTGCCCGTGTATGGATTCCTGTCTGTTTTTGTACTACGATTCCAGATTAGCTCATATTAAGTATTTTAACCACAGTCTGCTCTGTGAGCGTCTGACTCTTTCAAAGCCGTCACATCTACTTTGATGTCAAAAATAAATGCGCCATTGCTGAACACAGCCTCTTTTACTAATCATATTTATTATGATATAAATATATTTATATATTCTTTGTGTCATTTGGTTCAAAAAATATAATTGTATTAAATTGATTTTTTATTTTTGTATGAAATTATCTGATTTTTTAACCACTGTTACAGTTAACTCCTTCCTCTGTTGCCCTGACTTTGGGGTGAGTTGTAACATTTGCTCTCACGCCACTTTCTTGTGAATTGCTCACAAATCTTGGGGGCTCAAAACAGAGTTGTCATTTGTATCTGAGATATACTTTCCTGTTTTGACCAGGACTGTTATGTTGAATAAATCTGTTGTTACCGTGATCTTTGACCAGCGTCTCCAGCTCCTCAAACATGCCTTCATGCCAGCGGGTGATGTCTATGTGCAGAGAGTAGTCACAACATGACCTCTTATCGGCCGTATCCCTCCACTGGTCAAAAGCAGCCAGCAAGCTTGCTCCCGGCTCGGGCACAACATGGTCAACTGCGGGGAGAAAGGCAGAAAAATATCTTGATGGGTTTGAAACATGAAAATTAAATACTTTATTAGCCTACAACAACATGAGTTTATTTCTTAGGGCAGGAACAGTTCACTGAATAGTGCTTGATTCTAAAGGACCCATATCATGGGACATTTTATTTTTCTTTATTTTTTAATGAAAGAGTTTGATGTTGTATGTAAACACTGCTAAAGCTTCACAAAAGACCATTCACTCTCTCATATATGAGTTCATATATGAAAACTAAGCTGCAAAAACAGCCCATTTTGAATTCACTGTTTTAGTGATGTCAAAAAACCAAATTTATTTACATATATATCAGCCTACAGCATTATAGCCCCACCCACACACACTGAAGTTCTAAGGAGTGTTTGGGCCTGGACTGCTTTTGGAATGAAGTGCAAAATAGAGCAGCCAATCAGAGCAGACATCATTTGCACATGCCAGTCTTACAGGCACAGTAACAAAACCACCCTGTTTAACTGTAAGGGATAAAGAAAGATCATGTAAAAAATCATTTGAATCTGTTTTTGTACATAAAATCACACACACATTATAAGCGGACCTCAGTAGGAAAACATAAAATAGCAGAAAAACCATGGGTTATGAGCCCTTTAATATAGTGGCTTTATTTCCTTATCGATTAGTTTTACAAATTCCAGTGAATTAATTCCAGTGGATGAAATTACAGTTTTAGATATTACACAACTAATTGTGCAGGCAAGACTTTGCACAATATGTTGAAAAAGAAAATAAAACACTAGATACTAAATGTTATAATTTTATTTACAGATTGCTTCCAGAAGTGGCATCTTAATGTGTATAACTTTCCAAAATTAGCCAAAACATTGAAATAACATGATACAGAAACTTCATCTGATCTACAATTACATATCCAAACATCTAGTGAATATTTTCTATGTCTCTATGCTTGAAGGAGCACATTTTGGAGTTCCCCTAAATGCACCCTGCACAGGGGGCACTGCAGCTGTTTGTGACAGGAGAAGAGAGCAGGCAGAGTGCAGAGAGGAGAGCAGAGGATTACAGTATGTGACAGCACAGTGACCCTGATTCATATGATTTAATTAGAATGGGCAAGCTCGCACCATGTCTGCCACTGTAACACGCATCCACTGCTCCTGGTAGACTGTTTACCACAAAAGAGTGACCAGTCACATCCTCCTGACTCGGTGAGCATTTCAGCCTCTGCTGCCAGCTGCTTTATGTTCAGATTCCTTCAGACTGTCTCTTCTTTTCATATTCCTTTAGACTCTACTTTTTGACTGCTTTTGCCTCCCTTCACTCTTTACTTCTCTGATCATCTTTGTTCTAGTCTCAGTTAGGGCTGGGCGATAAAACGATAACGATAATTATCGCTATATAACTTTTCCTCGATAGAGCGATACGACATGTTCAATAAATGTTCGATATAATACACCACTCTCACACTCCCACGTTCAGCGAAAGCCCTGGTGGCGTTTTCTACTGCAAGGAAAGCGACACTACTCTGCTGTCGCCAGGAGAGGGCACACTTCCAAGTTTTTCTACATGATTAGAGAGGGAGGGGGCCACGAGTAAGATGAGTCTTTAGCAACGGCTGAAACGCGGAGTTATACATTCCCTGTTTGAGCAGAGCAACAGGCGATCTGTTCTCCTGTGACCGAGTGTGAGTGACGAGATCAGTGGTGTAACTATACTGTCCTACAGCGAACTCACCTCTTTCCGTGCATCCTAACAACTTTAGCAGCGATAAATCACAATCCTCACAACTACAGCGCTGTTACAGCGCTCAGTCATATTTGGTATTAGTGCATTCCCAAGCAACGAAAGTGAAAGAAGAAGTGGGTTCATGTAAATTACAGCCCTGATTTAAACGAAAGTAAACTGAGGAAGCTGTGAGGCATTGGAGAGCGGGAGAGCGCTAACCTAGCTTTCCAGGCTAGCTGTTGTTAGCAGCTGGCTAACTTAAAGCAGCGCTCCGTCACTCGCACAACACGGAGAACTGATGATACTGTGGATCAAACACGACACAAAAGCAACGCTTTCAGTTTAAACGTACCTAAAAGGAGGACTCTGTTTGTCTGGTGTTGATATTTTGCGGTTCACCACTTAAACTACTACGATAGTATAGAGAAATCCAGTCGTTGCTTCTGGTGTTTGAATACTGTGATGTCGTTTGTAGCGGGGTAGCTGAGCGCTCGTCACCAGCTAAAAATAATGTTTTCTTTCTTAAATTATGACTATACAAAATAGCCATGCTTTTCCAGCTGGTAAAAACAGCTCACCAGACACTCTCTCCCACTCTCCTATGACAGATCTGTGAAATGTTCCACTGTTTGGCGAGTGTCATGATTCGACCATAAAGGATAGTTTAAAACAGCAGTTAACCACCCAGCAGCAAAAATCAGCCTTCAAACTTGAAAGAAATAATGATTTGACATTTATCGCGATATGTATTGATTTCGAACGATATGAATTTTGTTTATCGTGATAACATTTTTGGCCATATCGCCCAGCTCTAGTCTCAGTCCTAGGGAACCCCTGTATTGTACAGTCTAGTACTTTTCCTGCCCTTTCAAACATAATTGACCTTTAGCAATCTAGAATTGTGATTGTGGTATATGTTAATTTTACATTACAAAGTTATTGATATGTAAATAGGTAATTACATAGCTATTACATAGTTATTGACGGAAATATATTCAATTTATTCTTTACATTTAATTAATAGTAGGTCCAGTACCACTTTACAAGACTATCCTGTAAAGGGTTTAGGAATGGTTTAAAATTCATTAATAGGTATAACACAATAATAAAAATGGCAACAGTGACTTGTTGCTTGCCAAAGAGCAAGCCCACCTTTATCCATACTGTTAGAGCTGATTACTTAACTTACTCTGTCTTCTCCATCAGTTTCATCAAATATTCATATTTATCAGACAGAACAGCTCATGGTGCCCTGTTTATTTATGGTTTATAACTGTGTGTTCATGATGTTCAAAGTATTTATGACCTAAATAATAACAATTAATAAACTAATTTTAAGCCATTTATAAAGAGGTGCCACAAGTCCAAAATCTGGCTTTTTCCATTTGTTTTGACATCATTAAATGAAATGTGAAAAATGTGGCAAATAATGTAAAGAATGTTTTTTCTTTCCATGAAACAAAAAAATGTAAATACTTAAGCATTCAGCCTTAACAGCGCCGACAAGCCAATAAAAATGCCTGCTCCAAAATCTACACCGCTGATCTGCACCTCACATTCATTTCTAGTCTAAGCCACACCCACTTTCAGTTTGTTTTTAAAAGATGGATTCAAAAAAAAGTATAGGTTAAGAATTGGAAGTCATGGTCTTGGAATTCGTATCGATATTGGAAACATTCTGAATGGCATCCAGTCCTAGCCACGAGTGAGAAATACAAAATAAATGGGGGGCACTGGAGGGCTGAGATAATAGAATCTGATTAGCATCAGTTTGAATAGGAAAAGCACAACAATGTACAATGCAGGCGTCCCTGAGGACAGCGTCTGAGAACGGGTCTAATCCTCTTCCTAGTGCCTCATCCTTTCTCTTCTCCTGCCTTCATCAGCCCTCTAGTATAACAGTCATGCAGCGTTGACCTACTGATCATGGTGGTTCCTCCTGCCAGGGCAGCGCGAGTGCCGTGGTAAAAGTCGTCAGCGGGGCTCATGCCCAGGTGAGGCGCCTGGAGGCTGGTGTTGACGTCAATGCCACCCGGGATCACTATGTGTCCATATGCATCCACAGTCTTCACCCCACTGGGCACGATGAGGTTCTCCCCAATCTGTCTGAGGGACAGATGATTACAGGAGCAGTTCAACCAAAACTGCTAAATCAAGCAAAAGCCTTTGTTTGTAAACCTTTAGTTTATTGTTAACCTTTTTTGGTAACATACATACATACATACATCATCTAAACCGCTTATCCTTCTGGGTCGCGGTGGGGTGCTGGAGCCTATCCCAGCTGTTTTTTTGGTAACATAATCATCTTTAAACTACTAAACACAAAAATACTGTTCATACTGTTGTGATACAAACTGATTTACAAACTTCTATAATTGTGTAAATCTATCAAAGTACTTTATTAACAAAAATATTTTAAAAATGGATGATATTTTGATATTTAATTTGTCACTTCAATGAAAAAATAGATGATGCATGACAGGAAAGTGCTCTAAGGGTTGCTAGTGACCTGTATGTATTTAAGGGCTAAACAATAGCAGTAGGTTAAAACTGATGTCCAAAATAATCATTAATGTGTATTTTTTATTATTGATTTTGTGATGCATTGAAATGTTTTGCCTCTAAGTTTAAGAGCATCAGGCACTTACTTGATGGTCCCATCCTCAATATAAATGTCAGCATAGAAGGACTGGTCATCATTTACGATTTTTCCACCTTTGATGATGAGCTTATCACTCTGTAGAAACATCAAAATATAATTAATGACTACGCCCAAAACGAGTAAGAAATAGCATTATGGTGTTTCTTGTGTTATCCACAATATCTGACTACCTTGTTGATGGCCAGATGTTTTTAAGCACATTTTAGTGAGTTTTAATTTTTACACTCAGGTAACAAGTCATATTTACCACTAGTGCTAAGTATTATTTAACATCCAATTAATTTTGAAAGCAGTTCTGTTAACTGCTTCTTTAATACACCAAATTAATGCTAAATGAACTATGCAAGGTAATTAAATTTCATTTGTGGATTTAATACAACTGTTTTTCTCTTTTCCATTGGAAGGTAGTGTTTACAGTGAAAACAAACAGGCATAATGACAGTAAAATCAATAATCTGAATGACGCCTTTTTATCTCAGAGCAGGGCTTGAATTTGCATAAGGACAGATCCAGGTCTGAAAGAGCACTGATGGAAGGATTACAGTGCAGTGAAAAGAAACAGACAAGATAAAGGCAAACGTTTTAGTTAATGTATGCAAATCCTCATGAATATGTTGAATACGTAGGGCTCTTTAATGAGATAAGGCGGAGACTGACTGACAGACAGGAACATCAGAGAACTCGTACTGAAAGTGAAGTCTGTGCACCTACCCCAGCAGCCCTTGAAAACATTAGTTAAAGCTCATTTAGGTTTTTACATCGATGTACATGGTGACACTGAATTCAGTTTTTAAGGCCTAGTATTATTAGGACATTTAACTGTCCACAGTTACACCGTTAGTTGCCCCAGTATAAATGATGACCCCACTCAAAAGCACCCTTGTGGTAATTCTTCATTAAAGTAGTTACACCTGCTCCTCCATTAAAAAATTAATTTGTCCTACTTTACCTGATTTCCCAGTTTTACTAAACTCACACTGCACCTCTGTCCAATGTTTGGGGATATCTAGCTTTTCAATAGGTTTTCCCAGGTTAATTTAAACTGGTTAATCCCTTAAATGGCCGGGCAGGCTGGGGGGGCAAACTGTTATTACACACTTCTATAACCTAAGAACAGCCCAACCAGTTTGCAATGAAGTCCCTGTTGTTACTGATTATAAGCCTTAGTATGTAATAAGTCTGGGATTTGAAGGGGTTAAACAAGCACTGAGCATGTAAATATTTGTGCCTGTATTTGTGACAGTGCGACCTTCAGAAAAATCCCATAGCCCACTGATTTTACCATCTGTTGTGATGTCAGAACTTATCAGCACTGAAATGTTTCAGATGTTTAAACATCCTTTGGGCCAAAAGATTTTCAGTGTTTGCTTTTAAAAAGAAGTTCCAACATTTCAAAATTTCTGCATGATTAAATTGTTTAGATATAAAAAAAGTCATTCAAAGTCATCTGATGAGAAATGAGCCATTCTAAAGAAACTCACCAACTCTGATTTCCTTTACAGTGATGGTGATAGGAACCAGGGGTTGTGCCATTTTATTTACAATCCAATACCACCAGTGCACCTTCCGGAGATTTTCTATGTAATGTTGATAATGGTAAAATAAGTAATATGTTGATAAGTGCTAAAACAAAAAAATAAATACATTTTCTAAGGAGACTGTTTTACCCTACATAGTCTACATATAGCCTATCTCTTTGCTTGAATTTTTAGGGGTAGGTGCACAAAAACAATGTCTCTGGCATCAGGCAGTGTAACAATTTTGTGCAGTTCTTTTTCTTTTTTATGAGGTAGCTTATAAAGGCATTAAACACTGCAGATCACCACCACTGTGAACAACTCTAACTTAGCATATTTCTCTATACTGATGTATTTCACACCAAACCACTCTGAATGACTTTGTTGACATCTTATGTAGAAATTTTGAAAAACTGGTGAAATTCCCCTTTAAGTCAACCTGAAATCAAAACTGACCCTTCTTACCTCCTTAGTTCATATTCCTGGTCACATTAAGCATGATTTGCCATATCATAGACATAATTCTTGTTTTAATGTTATCTTCTAAAAAGTGTAATGACTTTTGCCTGCCTCTAAAATGTCGTCTGATTTTCGATAACATTGCCGTTCACCAGTGGACAGGGAAAAATATCGTTAACCCCCTAAATGACCAGGGCCCACTGAAAGGCCCAAAGTTTTATTACACACTTCTAAAACCTAAGAATAGCTCAGCCAGTTTGCATTGAAGTCCCCTGTAGTTACTGAATAATAAGCCTTAGTATGTAATAAGCCTGAGATTTTAAGAGGCCAACCAATTGCAGCACATATCACCCCCTCCCACCACCCCCACCTATAACTGAGAGAAAACTCAGACACCTTTCTTAATATTGCAACTCTCTCAGAGACATGTCAGGGTATGTAAAGGAAAATGTGCCACAATTTCTGATTCATGCTGACTTAGTTTGGAAAAGAAAATTGTCAAATGATTATTTAGGCTAAACACGCTCTTCATGTCAACAAATCTGATGGTTGAAAAATACATCCAAAGTATCAGCAAAACTGCTGTTTTATGTTAACAAAACTTCAGCAGATGTTTTTTCCTTATATAATTGAAAAGCAGCAGCAAGAAAACACAAATTTCAAAATTTCGTTTTGTCAAACTTTCGACGGGCAGTGGATTTTGTATCATCTCTGTACTGTATTTGAACCAATTCATATTCACCCACCCCTTCATTCCTCTCTGCTCTCCTCTGCCCTAATGTGCCAGACTGCTGGGCGCATTAGGCCAATCAGCCATGAAGGCGACTCCCTGAACCTTATAAAGTATTTTCCCTGCTGCGCTGCCTGACATGAACTTCAGCTCACGGTATTACATTAAAGAATAATCGTCTCTATTAGCAAGAGCCTGGGCCATGTTTTGCACATTTCATCCTAAAGGTTGTTGCCCAGCTTTCTGCTGAGGGCATAGATGCTTCTAAAAAACAGATCATGCTGGTAATGCAGTGTGACAAGTCCATGGGCAGCCCGGCACCAGGCCCAGCTCCAAACCGCTGCTGATCATGTCATATTCAGGGCCTTGGTCATGCTTCCGGCATGGCAGGGAATGCAAGCCAGAGCAAAGGAGTGACTAATGACAGCCAGCAGTCTGAACAAAACCTGCAGTCTAATAGCAGGACGCCCAAAGACACTTTTTAAGAAGTACATGTCCAATGCACATCTTTTGTCTCAAAAGTGAACCCCACCCTGTCTGACTCTCCATCGCTGAGGGTGCCACAAATGTGGGTCATCCAAGAAGCCGGTAAGCCACACTGTGCTTAATTGCACGGAAGGGAATCAGGTTCTATTAGTCAGACAGTGAACATTTTTTTTTGAGACATTAACGGTGCTAAATTACCAGAAACGGAGTCATTTTACCTCACAAACACGGCTAAACGTGTCATCCCAGATTAGAGATCCAAAACAAAGCGGCTAGACTGAGTCCATCAATCTGAGGATGTGGGAAACAATGGCGTATCGATAACGTCTCCGCCATAGTAGTGTCTTTATGCTATAAATTCGCTTTTCTCTGCACAATTTCTTTCACCAACATGAACCGACAGCTGCTAAGCTACTTATTCACGGTCCCTAAACCGAAGCAGCAGCCTGCACTGGTTGTCAGACGCAGGGGGAGCAGGATGCTGCTAGCGGCTATACTCGCTCGTCACTGCCCCGGTAAAAGCCTCTCGGCTCCGGCTACCAGCTCCGAGTCTCCCCGCGGCGCCCCGCCTGTGGCTCCGTCCACCGTTTCTGTCAGTCTGCTTACCGTTAAACGGGGGATGTTCTTCTTGCCCTGGAAAGACATGGCGCCGGTTTAAGGGGGAAGAGTTTTTAATTCTGGGGTGGCAAAAAAAGGAAAGCCACCGAGAGAGATGGATTTGTGTGTCACGTTGGAGGAAAAGCTGCAGTGAGCATGTGCAGAAGAGGAGAGGTGGCAGTGAAGGGGGTGCGGTGGGGTTTATGCTAACGAGGTGGACAAAAGTGCCCCAAATCCCACCCTCTTTTCTCCTCCAACCCCCTCCCCACTGCTCCTCTCTCCCCGTATAGTCCTCTACCCGCTTACGCCCCACCCCCACCGCTCCTCTGTCCCAGTCGAACACTGCAAAAAGGCAAAATTTAGTCAATTTATCTAATATTTCTAATTGTTAGACTGTTTAGACTTTTAAAAAAGGCTTTTCAGGGGTTCTTTACTAAAGAAAATGTAGCTGTACAGAACCATATGCAACACATTCTCCATCAGTCTGAAGAACCATTTCACCATGCAAAGAACCATTTAAGCATGCAAATAGTTTTTTAAATGTTCATTGTTCTATATAGAACCAAAGGGGGTTCTGTTATGTTGTAGTGTTATGATGTTAAGCTTGTAACAATAGAGGAACCCTTTTCGGTGCTATATAGAACAATTTTCCATAAGGTTCTGTATAGAACCAAATACAACAAATTATCTTTCAATCTGAAGAATGATTTCACCATGCAAGGAACCATTTAAGCATCTAAATGGTTCTTTGAGTGTCCATGGTTCTATATAGAACCATTGACTTTACTAAAGAATCATTAAAGAACCATCTTATTATAAGATTATTTAATATCCAGATTTTTTTTTTACTTGTTTTCAGTGATTTTAGTCAAATGATCTCACTATACTGACAGATGATTTTACCTGATCTGCCAATACAGTGAGATAATCTGACTTCTTAAACTCATTTAAAACAAGTAAAGATGTCTAGAAATGAGTTAAATAATCTAATATTAAGGTTACACCAATCTCAAAATGAGAATTATTAGATATATTGACAAGATTTAAGACAATTTTACTTGCCAAGATATATTTTTTTTTGCAGTGAACCATCTCCCCATTGGCCCCCTCTCCTCCTAACCTCCTCTCAGCCCCATCTCTCCTGTTCTAACCCCCGAGCTACTCTCTCTCTCCTCTTACAACCTCCTCTCACAGCCATATCCCTCCTCTTTTAACCCACTCTACTCTCTCTCCTCTTACAACCTCCTCTCACAGCCACATCTCTCCTCTTTTAACCCCCCACTACTCTCTCTCCTCTTACAACCTCCTCTCACAGCCACATCTCTCTTCTTTTAACCCCCACTACTCTCTCTCCTCTTACAACCTCCTCTCACAGCCACATCTCTCTTCTTTTAACCCCCCACTACTCTCTCTCTCCTCTTACAACCTCCTCTCACAGCCACATCTCTCTTCTTTTAACCCCCCACTACTCTCTCTCCTCTTGCAACCTCCTCTCACAGCCACATCTCCCCTCTTTTAACCCCCCCACTACTCTCTCTCCTCTTACAACCTCCTCTCACAGCTCCCTCATTCCTCTTTTACCCCACTCTACTATCCCCTCTATTTACCCTGTTATCCCTCCCCTTAACCTACTCCAGCTGTTTTACCCTGCTGTCCCCTCTGACTCCTCCCTCCTTCTGCTTCTCTCATCATTTACCTCTTCCTCTCCTACTCCCATCTCCCCTTACCCTCTCTTTCCTCCCTGCCCACTTAAACCTGCTGACTTCTCTCAAAGCCCATCTCCCCTCTGAATCTCCAGTCAACCCCAGTCAATTTTGGACATTTTCACTGAGCACAGCCCACTCATCTTAAAATCTATTAATTTGTTTACATTCTTTTATTTGTGATTCACTTTTTCATGTTCTGTTTGTTCAATCTTTCATTTTCATTTCATCTGTTGGTACTGTTTATCTATTTTACTCCAGTGGACTCTTTCCCACACACACACACACACACACACACAAAGCAAAAACACACCTGTAAAACATGAACCATCATTAAGAGTCTTTTGCTCAGTGATCACTACAAGACATGGAAGCCCATCTCCTATAGAGGAGAAAAGATCATGATAAAATATGTCAATTTTTTCAAAATAATGACTTGGTATCTCAAAATAATGACTTGTTATCTTGAAATAGTTACTTATTTTTTTCATTTTAATAATTCATTATTTGTGAGTTAAATACATCTAAAGGCTATATTTAGAGAATATAAGATATTCTTTCAAGATACAAAATCAATATTTAGAGGACAAAAGTCATTATTTCAAGACGCTAAGTCAAGTTTTTTTTTTTTTAGAAAATTAGTAATTATTTAATTATTTTGGGTCAGGGGTGTCCAGCCTTATCCACAGAGGGCCGGTGTGGCTGCAGGTTTTTATTTCAACAAAGCAGGTGGTCACCTGATGAAATGTTTGAAGACTAAGATCAACTGATTAAACAAGGGGAATCAGGTGTGCTTCAGCTTGTTAGGAGTGAAAACCTGTCCTTTGCAGATAAGACTGGACACCCCTGCTCTAAGTTGAGAAAATAAGCCATTACTTTGATATACTAAGCCAATATTTTGAGAAAATAATCCTTATTTTGAGTTACTAAGCCAATACTTTGAATGCTGCCAGAAACAGAGGATCTTATCACACATTCCTTGTGAGGACTTCTAAAGGTTTCTGTTGTTTTTTGTTTTTCGCCTATCTGTAGCCAAGTAATACATCACCTACACCTAAGCCTTACAACACGTGCTCAAGTGAGGACCCCTCATAATGTCCTCACTTAACCAAAAATGTCATGTAGTCCTCACAAGGATAGCAAGACATGTACACAACAGTGATCCAGGCGTCCAGGCCATGGAAAGGTCCAGTTGACTATTGGATTTTACTTACTGCCTAGAGATTTTAGACTTATTACTTACAAGAATCTTTTTTAATCTTTCCAATTTGTTACTTTCTACTAATATACTTTTTATAAAGGCGATTTGAATACTTGATTTTCAAATATTTTATTTTAAAAAAGCCTACCTCACGTCTCTCGCGCATCGTGCGCTTGTAACCCGCGGGCTGGTTCACAGTCTGGCTCCGTGTAACCGTGGGCTGCGGTGGCGCGCGGCTCACGCTGGACACGCCGGACACGCTGGACACATCACTGACACTGGCCGAGTCCTCGGAGTCCTGCAGCCTCCGGGCGCTCCTCCTCACCGAGTCCGGGCTGAATGACTCGAAATTCAGAGTCTTGTTCTCAAACGCGCCCTCGATGTTGCAGAACATTCCCCCGAACTTCACCCGCGGTTTGGGGCTGTCTGTGCCCAGTTTGGAGAGCAGAGAGCACTGGTCATCTTCCCGTGGAAGTAGCCTCTTCTCAGCCATGGCTTTCAAATCAGGTTGGATGTGAAGTTAGAAGAAGATGAGAGTCACAGAGAGAGAGAGAGAGAGAGAGAGAGAGAGAGAGGGCGACGAGGCAGAGTGCAGCGGGAGCTGTCCACTGGGGCGTGGTGCTGAAATCACAACCACTGAATCCCTGGAGGAAAAAAACGGTGAAAAACCGCTTCGTCACGAAATATTCAGTCTCCACTGTTCACACTATGTATTTATGTCCCATTCAAAAGAGCCAGCAAAACCCAGGAATCCTCCTTTGTTTTTAAGCTCATCAGAAAAAGTCACAGTCCTACAAGCGCGGGCTCACACTGTAATAACCGCCTGATGAAACGAGGCGAGCGCCCTCGACCCCAGGCGCGTTCACCGAGCTGAAATCCAGGTCAGAAAGTGAAGTGCATCGCTGAGGAGATGATGTTTTGCCCCGAGCGCCACCAGGCTCGCGCAGCTGAGATGATTCAGATCAGTTTCAGCCCAGAGCAAGTGGTGTGTATAGGATGGTGAAGCAAGAAGACCAGGAGCCAAAAGTAACCAAGACAACAGTTAATTGTGTTGTTACAGGTGCAATTAGTGAGGTATTTCCATTGGCTTTTGCATGAGTGTTTCTGAATGCTGCAGTGGTCCACCTACACCTGACCCCAACCTTATCCTGGATGACTAAACATAAACATTTAGTTCTTTTCTTTACAAATAAAAGCTGAACATTTGTAATCAATTTGAGTTTGTACTAATGGGAACCAGACAAACGTCCCCACAATGTCAGTGTACATGCTTTTGTCATCCTGGAGACATTTAGTCCACACAAAGAGCTCAACCAACACACACACAACACAGATGGGTTTGTTTGATCAGAAATGAAACATATTCCAGGTTTCTAACAGTATGTTCCATATTACCAAATTCAAATTCTCGCTCACATCTGCAGAGTTTTGGATTTATCAGGATTAATAACAGGCTAAAAGGTAAAAGTTTCAAGGCCATTATTTATAAAAAAGGTTGTTTAATTGTGCGCATACAGCTCATCAATTACCGAATAGCATGGGACACTCTGGAGCCACACATCAGCATAAAATTACCATGTCAAGCATCAGCTAAAGCCCCCCAGCACTGGGCTGTGGAACAGTCGAACTGCATTCTCTGGAGCGCTGGAGCTCCAACCTCTTCCTTTTGGGATGAGTTGAAGAGGATCCAGAACTAATCACCAAACATCAGTACCTCACCTCACTAATGTTCTTGTGGGTGAAGACAATCAAATCTCCACAGCAATGTTCCAACATCTAGTGTAAAGCCTTCCCAGAAGAGTGGATCCTGTTACACCAGCAATGGCGGAACAAACTCCCTATTAATACCCTTCATTTCAGAAGAAACATTGGATGAGCAGATGTCTACAAACTTTAGGATATATAATGCATCTTAGTGAGATATACATGTGTTTAAACAGTAGCTTAGTAGATCAGATGGTCTATCACCAATATTGACTATTCCTATGGACACCAAGAGGCCATCATGAGGTACTGAGAAGAAAAGATGGGTGTGATTGATAACAGAAGAAACCATGAGGAGGACTCCTGCTAGTCAGATCACTACAGAGCTTGTACATGTAAAATCCTCTAACTGTATTGAAATATGCAAAACTCAAACTTGGCATATCTTAAGCACTTAAAACTTTTTAATTAAGCAGTATGTTTTTACCTGTAAAAACACTGTTGGTTAGTTTCATGGACATAGAGTAACCCCTTAAATGGCCAGTTTTAATACACACTTCTATAACCTAAGAATAACTCCAGCCAGTTTGCTTTAAAGTTCTTGTAGTTACTGAATAATAAGCCTTGGTATGTAATAAGCCTGGTATTTTAAGGGGTTACGCCTAGTCTAAGACTCAATTGTTATATGCATTATACTACTGAAAAACCCTTTGATTAAGATTAGTCTGTGTCTGGAAAACCAACCCTATATAACCTCCAAACAAAAACAAACATTCATGAGGTAAAAGTAGTCAAGATGTTGTGAGCTGATTAGAAGAACATGTTTTGATTAAATCTAATGAAAGATTGATTAGTCAAACTAGTAATTGGTCAGTAACTAGAAATAAGTGGGCTTCTATGAGGTGAGGTTTGGAAATGGTAAAGCAAACACAATGACTGACATAAAATCACTATTGTGATTGTTACTTGCATTTATTCTGACGTTAGTGTTTTTCTGAGCAAATAAATACTGCCATGAAAAAAAAATAGCTCTTCTGAGTATATATATATATATATATATATATATATATATATATATATATATATATATAATTTTTTTTTCTTAAATTCAGCAAATAAATAGAAATTGTGTACTAAAATGTGAAGAAATTGCAATGTTTACGTGTTTTCTTTCTAGAGACCGTGGTAACTTATTTTCACTTAGAGAATCAATGAAACATAATTCAACCAGGAGGATACAAACCTCTACATACGACTTGTCCTGAATTACAGCACACATTTTTAATGCCGCCTGGAGTTCTGCTCTCGTTACAGTGCTATCAGTATTTTACTGTAGCCGCAGAGCCTTAGTGAAGTATTTTCACTCTCAGATGACACAGTGAGGCTGCGAGAGTGGGTGCTCGCACAGCTGGAAGCCACTGACACAGTTGTGAGGGACATGAAGCCAGAGGCAGAGACCTATATTCCTCCAGAATCCTGCGCTCATCCACTCCTCCCTCCTCCTTCTGTCATCTCTTCGCCTCCTTTACTCCAACAGTCAAATCTGAGCAGACAGAAAAGGGTCTGGAATCTTCCGCCAAGTATAAAGAGGTGAAAAGAGTCTCTTTTTTTGTGTTTTGTTCACAGACATAACAGACAACCCAACAGTCTGGAGAGGAAGCAGTCTAGACTAAACAACCTGATTTGTTTATGATGCTTGAAGAGTTTAAGGAAAATGACTGGTCTTGAACAGAGCTCTCTTTCCTTCATCCAGTCATAAAATGTACTGATAATGGTGGCAAAAACAAATATATTAATGAAGTGCAGCTCAAACAGCTGCAGGAACCCAGCCTCCATAAACCATTATTCCTGTTTTCCACATGAATATCTGCACCTAACCTAAACAACAAATTGCAGCGCTTACTTTTATTGTTATGAAAGGATATAACAGACTTTCACCTGCAGGCAGAGATTACATTGAAATTCAAGCAGAAGATACAGACATGATAAATTAACCCAATATGATAAGGCATTGTATATGACAGAGATGTGCTGCCCCCTGCTGACCACATGTCTTACTAAGCCAGCCTGTAATTCACCAGCACTGTGCAGTGTTGGCAGACTGCACCGGACTGCTGATAGAAAACACTAGACTAAGATGAGGTAAAGGATGGAAAAGGGGAGGAGGTTTTGCTTTGACCACACAAGAAAGGTCAGAAGCTTTCACCAAATAAAGTGCAGCAACCAATAAGCTAATACCTCTGACTTTAAATCTACAAGGTGGACCAATAAGGTAGGTGTGTCTAGACGGTGGCGAGAGGACACAGTGTTTAAAAACTCCAGCAGCACTGCTGTGTCTGATCCACTTGTGCCAGTGCAACAAACACCACCATCATGCCAGTGTCACTGCAGTGCCAAGCATGATCCACCGCCCAAATAATACCTGCTCTGTGGTGGTCCTGACCATTGAAGAACAGTGTGAAAGGGGGCTAACAAAGAGAAACAGATGGGCTATAGTTTGTGATGGTAAAACTACAAAGTGCACCTACATGGTGAGTGGAGCTGAGGAGCATAGATACAAAGAGGACTTTCCATCTGTACTGATCTGTGTAACTTTGGACATAACAGGTTTTAGAAAAGAATAACAGCTGACCTATAATGGAAAATATAACTTTATTTCTGCAATAAAGGTGAGATTAATCATATTATAACACTGGTACTTTTGTACCTGCCCTCTCCTAACATTGTGTTTCATGTTAAATAAATAAATAAATAAATGTGGTGGTCTATAATGGGTTCTGTAACAAATATATACCTCATATATACCTCACTGTGTCTGTCAATCATTGTTTCATTTTAAATACAGAGTTCAGAGCTAAGTGTCACTAAACAGGTACATACATATGGACCACAGTATATCATTGCTGTCCAAAAAAAACAAAAAAAAAGTGAAAAAGCTTTTATTAGGACAACAACATGTTTCATAGACTATCTGACATTCAAACATACTTCATGAAAGTGATGTCATATAGTGAAACACTACAGTATCGGCGATCAGAATGTTTGTCAGGCATAAAAATGCTATTTCTGCCCAATTTGTAACAAAATAACGAAACAAACAGCAGCAAAATTAGCATCTTCTGGTGTTACACACACGATGAGGATGACCAGGAGGAAATATACAGTTTCAGTGAATGTTCAAAACAAGAAGCTTCTATCACGCAGCAGTTTCAGAGTGATAAAGAAGAGGCAGCTGGAAAAAGGATGAAATGAAGTTCTGATGGGAAGAATTAAAGATGGCGAAGGTGTTAGGTGCAAAAGAAGAAGAGAGAGTGAAGGAGGAGGTGCAGGACCTGATGGCGGTTGAGGAGACGAAGGTGAAAGTGAGGCTGGAGAAGCTGCGCAGAGCTGAAGAGAACGTGACTGCGGGAGATACAGCAGACACGGTGAAGGGTGATGCAAACCCGGAAGGCAACAACTTAAGTGAGTAAATAAATAAATACATAAATAAATAAACAGGTTAGTTGACTCAAAGTTTTTAAGACAATGCCAGTGCTGTTTGAGAAAGACCTTAAGCTTCAGAAAGGTGATATATAAATCATATAAGTAAATCATATAATTATTAATGCTTATTTTGCAGCTCCCTCAGTTACAGATGATTCCACCAAATCTGCTGAGTCCCTGCCAGCAGTTTTGCTGACTGATGGTAAAGATTTTTGTAATTTCGTGTTACATTAGGTCTAAAAATACCAGAGTTACTAACCATATCAACTGACTGTAAATGTAAATCTACAAAGTACACTTATATGGTACACTGTGAGAAAAAAAAACAAAAAAAAACATGATAAAGGAGAAGCATGTTTTCTCAATGACAGTCAAACTCTGTAAAATTAGTCATTTAATTTCACTTCAATTTAATTCAGTTTCACTATTTCAACTAGTTACTCTGACATACAGTATTTTTCCACAATAATAACAATAACAACCACTAAAATAAATGCAAATGTCTGTGAAATAAAGGTGTTCATTTGTTTTTGTAAATTTTACATTCTATTTCTGTAAATTAACATTTACATGCATGTTTATTTACATGCACTCCACCACATCTACTGAGCCCATGCCAGCAATGAGACTGACTGACTGACAGTAAAGCGTTTTGTGATTTTATGTTAGGTTAGGTCTACAAATACCAGAGCTATTGACCATTCTGACTGACCGTAACTGTAAACCCACAAAGTGAATAAATATTGAGGGTCAGTCAGTGTAGATACAGGGTGGCCACAACTGATAAACTCATAACTCAGTGTACTTCTGAAGTAAGGTCCTAGACCACTGCTGTTCAAGTCAAAGTTGAGTTTGAAAGTCTTTGATTTTAATGAGTTGAATCTGAAGTCACTTAATTTGTGACTGGAGTCCAAGTCATGTGATTCATTTTCACACCTCTACAAGGACTCATAAAAAAGACACCTTCAGTTGATTTTTTTTTTCAATGTTACTGCTTATTTTACAGATCCCTCAGTTATGCGTAAACACATCTGCTGAATTAAGCTGAGAATGATGGTACAACTGATTTTGTGTTAGATTAGGTCCAAAAAGTACCAGAACTATTGACTGTCTAGAGCTGTTCATTAGAACTGAGCTGTTCATCACAACTGTATTCTTCTCCAGATCTGCATCTGGAATGTGCAGCTTGAATCCAGAGGAGGAGAATGCTGGAGAAAAGGGAGTGGAAAGATGAAGAGCCGGAGTCAGTCAGGAGGAAGAGTGCAGTGAGGACAGAGAGTAAAGAGTGCAAGAGGAAAACAAAAAAAAACAGTGATGGCCTGAGAAACAAAGAGGAAAAAGATTGTATGAAGAAAAACAATGTGCAGAGCATATTGTGAGGAGGACATTGAGGTGTAATGAGGTGTATCTGCCTTAACATCATATCAACTGTTAGCGAGAAACAGCAAAAAACAACAAAAAAAAAACAACCAAAAACAACCCCAACTTTTTCTGTTTAATTTCTTTTCTTCTTATCACTTCTTATCTATCTTATCTGTCTTCCTATCTTTCATTAGTATTACATTGCATATAGTGTTACCTAAAATCAACAAAGAAAAAAAACAAAACAACTTTCTTTATTGTTTTTGTACAGAAGCCCTGAAGGGTGAGGTGGGAAAAAAGTTCTACTTTCTATTTGTTTCCTCTCATATAACTTTCCAAAACAGCTGGAAAAATATTTCCAACATCATTAGTACAATTTCAGCTCTCAAAAACCTTAATTGCCATACCTCAGTGCCATGCACCAACAAATAGTTTTTGTTAGCTAAGAGTTTTCATGCAGTGGGTGATGTTTGTATTAGCCTGTGGCATCATGCAATAACATTGCAATAACAATCAACATATGACCAGAATTTCATCCGTTTGTACAGCAAACTGAATCATAATTTGGTTTCACTTTATATGGGAGGCATCAACCTGCCTGCTGACAACTAAATCAAACCACCTAAATAATACAGTTTAATTCATTAACTGGGAAAAGGTAGACTATTAGACTTACATGCTGGGTCTTCTCATCAGCTTCTCAGTGTAAAATCATTTATTTTGATACAGATATGAAATTAAATGACTTCTGCCTAGTATTACTTCAGGAGTGAACCCCTACAGGGGTAAACCTCACAAAAATACATGTCACAGTATATAGGTCACCTCATAGTCAGACTTTCCACCAGGGGACACACCAAGACCTCTGCCAAACCCTGAACAGCATCAGACAGAAAGAAGCCCTGAGATACTCCTGGCCCCAAGAAACAGCTGATTTCGTATTATGATTTCTATCTGTAGTTCAGCTGCAGATGAAGATGAGCGGCAAATCTCAGCACAATGTGTGACATCATTGAGATCTCTACTAAACCTCAAGAGGAGACGTGTGAGATTACTGGGCCCTTTTTCAGGAGAAACATCTGAGCAGCAAAAGTCTCCACCTTTCAATCTGATCTCATTGACTTCTAGGAGAAACTACAGAGATATTAAGGAGATCTTTTTTCCTATTGCATGGTAGATGTTGCGTGTGACGTAGAAGTTGTCCTTTGGACTCCTTCAGCCCACAGTCAGAATGCTGAGACACAACATATCCACACTATTTTCCTTTGATGTAATGAATTTATTCTTTGCAATAGTTTCCCAATAATGTACTAATGGCCAGATATGTAATAGGATATAAATATTTTAATATAATAACACATGTAACAATATTATAATACAATGTCAACCGATAATGTAATAAGATTTTTACTGATGAAGTAACACCTTATTAAATTACTGAGAAGAACAGAACGTACCTCTGTTAACCCTCAGTTATGCTCAGTTGTGCTCAGGTTAAATTTGACAGATGTACTGTTTTTCTCCATCATAAACATGATTTTTTTAATCTGATCTGATTGTTTTTCTGACTTTATTACTTACTCCAGGCTAGACAAGTTACAGTTGCAACCAGAAGCAGTCCTAAAAGAAGTCTTAGGAGTGGAGGCTCTTTCTAAAAGAACAACAAACTCTTCTAAGCCTTTGTCTCATTGATGCTCCCCTTGTTTCAAGGTGGTTGGTTGGTTGGCTGGTTCCTGTGTACAGCAAAAAGCCCTGTAGACAACCTTTAATAATTGCTATTTAAAGTTTGACATCATAAATTTTGAAAACAAATTTGTAAAAATGTACAAACACATTTACAATAATGTAATACGTTTTTACATATGATCAACCTGAAAATGTAAAAAATGTTTTAAATATGCCCAACAAAAATTCTGTAATTGTAGAACTACAAAGTGCACCTATATAGTAAGTGGAGCTGATAAAATGGACAATGAGCGTAGAAACAAGGAGGTGGTCATAATGTTATGCCTGATTGGTGTATATGACTTCTGCTTTTCCCTGGTGTTGGGAAATGATTAGCTTGTACTTAATGGCTTCTTGGTCTGGAAATTAAATACATGAAATGTGGTCTTTGACTTTGTACAGTACACACTGGCAAAGAATTGCTCAAACCTTGTAAGAAAGATTGATGCACACCAACAATGAATGTAAACTTAGCAAATAAATCAGTGTTTATCAGTGTCCTGCAGCTCTCACTGCTTTTCTCTACACTGAAAAATCTGTTGATGCTGACTGTTACATCAGCACAGCTTTTGCCAAGACATTGTGTTGATGTAACATATTTTATTCAGCCACTTGAGACACTTGAACCAAGTAAACCGCAAATGACATTTTTCCCCATGTACTTACAGAAAGTCTTAACATGATCTAAAGGAACTGCTTTACAAGCGTTTCTCACTGCTGTTCACAGAGCATCCACAGCGGTTAGATTTTTCTTCGTCACACATTTTCAAACATTGTCCCACATTTTCTACCAGGATTTAAATGTGGTGACTATGCAGTTGTGTTATCATCTGTAATTCATCAAAATGCTCCCTCACTTGATGAGCAGTATGGCATCTTGCATTTTTGTTTTTTTTTCTTCTTTAAGTGAACAGAAGGATTAGGTCCCCTCAAATAAATGATAAACCGCCACTAAACGTCTGTGTGTGACATGAGTTCTTTCTGCCAGTGTACATCACTTTTCACTTCCATACAGCAGAAAATGAGGAAAGGAAGAACTCCAGTCTGGACTTAACCTAGTTTCACGTAGCTCGTACAGTAATCTTGGATTGAGATCACACATCTGGGGTTAACCATGAAAAATCTGGAGTTTAAAAGTGGGTCGAACATAGATTTATTAGGGTGGGAACAGAATGAAATTCTAAACCAACTTAGCACTTCCTGGAGGCGGAGCTCAAAGTAGAGGGTGAAGGTGTGCTCGGCAACATTGTCTGATGGGCCACATGTCTGTCAATTGAAGTTATAATGGCTTAAAATTCCCCCCAAAAACTTCAATTAATTAAGCAGATACCTGCTCCGTGGGCAAAAAAATCACATTTAAATCAAGCATGACCTCTTGTAACAGAAAAAAAGTTCAGTTAAACTATGCATTAGTTTCACAAAGATATAGTAATAAAATATTAGTAATAAAGGTTGACGATGGGTCACCAGCAGCTGTATCTGGCTGTTTTTTACAGCTGTGATGGTACAGCCAGAGTAAAAGTGATGTAGACAGAACTGGCAGCTATGATCGAGAAAAGACAAGCTCTCAGATTTGTATTTGAGCTGGACGCCACAGCCACTAAAAAGTATGCAAAAATAATATCTGCACTAAAAACCACTGCAACATCAAATATACACTTGTTATCTCCAACAAAGAACAGTAACGTTAAAAATACATAAATACTCACATGTACTCACCACTGAGCAATGGTATGAACTATGCCCGCATATATTCAACAAGGCGCTGATGTAATAAGTCTGAAATCGCCTGAAGCTTCTTTCTGTGCTGTGACCTGCTTCACGCAGCTGGAATCCCCTCTGCATTTACAAGTAATTTTGCACCTCCATTATGGACAGCAATGGAAATATAACCAAGACCATCGTTTTTTGTGTTTTAAACATCAGGTTGTAAACATCTGACCAGGTCTGGAACACTTTTACCATATGATGGTAAACAAGGCTTTACTTTTGAGTTAATGTCTTCTAACAAAGTATTTAAAGTGGTTTCACTGATTAGATTTTGTGCATCAAGGAAGATCTGATGCACATAAGTTAACACTAGTAGTTCTCTTGCTTGCTTGCTTCACTTGTATTATTGATTATACTCTGGACATTAAAAGAGCCTCATGACTTGAGGAATTTGGGGTGGGTTTCAGGGGTTTCAGAGGGGGCAAACCCCAGATTTTGCCATAACCAAGCACCAAAAGTTTACCAGGTCACACTATGAGATCACACCTCCCAATATGAGATCACACCTGGCTCTGCAAGACTGCTAGTTGCCCCAGCATGGCAGTACTAAAAAAGACTAATGTCTTAAATATTAAATATAAAAATACAAAATGTAATAATGAAAATAAACCATAATGCATTACTTGCATAATGCATAAAAGGCTTCACTTGCTGTCTACAGTAAAGACTTCACATCCATTCAGGTTTGCAGGTTCTCTTTTGAGAAATTTATTTGAAATACTGTTCTTTTACATTACAAAAATCAAATATTTCATAACCCGAGGGGTTTGGCTTTCGGTTCCGGTATGCTGTAGTGTTTATGTATGTGTGTCTGAGAGAGTACGGAAGAGGGAGGGACGTCCGGCTCCACCTGGCGGGCACCGCGTGTGCCATCAGTACCCAAAGCAGAGTGTAAACAGTGAGGGGTGGGGGATTTAACGTAACACCTCTCGATCCACCAGGCTTCCAAAGGGAAGCAGCGTCCAGCACCACCTGCTTAGCAGGGAAAGGAAAGAGAGCGCTTCAATTTAAGACTCCTTAAATTCCACACGCAAGAAGAGGTCACATGGAGCAAAGTTCAAAGGTCAGCAGGATAAAAACAGTTTCAGTCCACTGGAGAGAGAGATATAAAGACAGAGAAAGAGAGAGAGAGCACCATATTCCCTTAGCTTTAGGTCCCGAGGAGAAGCTTGAGTTGAGGCTGTGAGAACAGCAGAGGATCGCTGGACTTCCAAAAATCACCCGAGCTGATTACAGAGCTGTCCTCTCTTCTGTTCTCCTCTCTTACAGAAGGCAGAAAACAGTCTGGAAACCTGTCGACTTCACAGTGACACAAAGTGAAAAAATGAGTTTTAGACTCTTAAGTTTAACTGTCATAAGTTTCAACAGTAAGAAGAGCAGTTTAGAGAAGTTTAATACAATGAAATGCACAGTACACACATTTAGGTAAACTTATCACACTTCTCATATTTGTGAAGGTTTATGTCCTTTCCAATGTCTTTATACATCGATTTGGAAGATTTATACATTTTCCAATGTCTTTTTTTTTCCTTAGAATAAAACAGGCCAATTTGTTGCTGTACGTTTAAGGCTGACATATGTAAATCTCTGTTCTGATTGGCTGTCCTAAATGGTGCCTAGTTCAAAGAGCAGGCCAGGCTGAAACACTCCTTAAAACTTCAGAATGGACGGGGATAAACGGTTATAGGCAGTCTTGGCTTTCATCACATCAAAAAAAAAAATGAATTCAAAACTGACCGTTTTGGTAGATTCATTTGCATATGTGGATTGGGTAGTAAATTGTATATTTTGAAAGTTTAAGTGTTTGCATACTACAATTCCAACAAATTATATCATCATAAAGTATAAAATTACCTTAATAATAAGCCTTTCTGAACATTGAGCATCGTCAGTCCTTCCACAACATTGACCAACAGAAATTTACATAAAAAATAAGTTTAGAAAAAGCTTCTCAATAGTGCAGCTGTTTAAAGATTCACAGCATCACTGGGAAATCACAAGTTTGAATCCTGGTGATACCAGGAGTCCAAAAGAACACAGTTGGTCCTGTTTAACTGGTTGTAGTGCCCACACCTACTCTCTTAAAATTAGAAATGATAAAGGGATACAAATTCAGATAATTAATAATATGGGATAATATCATTTTATAGTTTGATCTCATTTTTATACTCCAATAGTTACACAGCAGAAACTCGCAGTCTTACATAATATAAATATTGAATTCCTATTGAGTTCTGGAGTTATAATAACATGTGCCATATGTTAGGTAACACTTTGTTTGGAGTGGTCCTTTGTAGATGATTAATAAAGTCTTAACAGATTATCAGTAACACATCAACAGCATATCAGTAAAGCATCTGAATACACTGAAGAAAATATCTTGTAGATGTTCTGTTGATACATAACTTACATTAAGTAGATGTATTGTAAACATGTTACTTCCATTACACAAAACCTAACCTTACCCAATCTTACCCAACACCTCACCCTAACCCTGGCCCTAATCCTAACCCTACCCTCAACCTCAACCCAAAACCTAACCCTAACCACTCAAAATAAAGTGTCACCAACATATTTTACATTTAATATTTTTGTTATGCGAATTATGTTGGCGTTTTGTGTTCAGTCTGTACTGCTGTGATATATTGAAACAGGGTGGCTCGTTCTGGGCTCCTTCTGTGGCACAGTGTTTTAAGACTTTAACTTGTAAAATTATGCAGCTTTTAAACTTAAAAAAGTAAGTAATCAGGTTATATTGAATATTGAGTTCAGCAGATGTGTGATATAAAGTTAACAGAGGAATAATTTGTGTTTACATTTGTTAACTTAATACAAGTTCACTGAACTGAAACTTTCAAGTTAACCTAGTTATTTACTTTTTAAGTTTAAAAGCTGCATATTTTTTTACAGTCAGGGAGATTTGAAGCTCATATCCTGATGATGCCTCAACCAAAAAAGGGACTAATTATCAGCCTATTATCAGCAATATTTCAGTACTGGCTGATGTTGTTAGTCAACCATAATATTAGTCAGGCTCTAACACACAGCTCTGTAATCTCTCAGTCCGTCACTCAGTGAAGGAGGAGGAATGACCCCTGCACTCTGAATCCTAAGCCATTCACACTATTTTCAGGAACAATTGGCCAACAGAACCATGCACACGTAACGAAATTAGAATAACCGGTAGTGAAGGTGCTACTTGTTATTTATGTGTCAAGTTCTCTCTCACACAGCATCGCTACTCACCATTTCTGGCGTGTTGGAAGAGTTAGGACCAAAGAATGAAGGCTAAAGAAAAGAACAAAAATAAAAATAAAAACTGAACATGGAAACGTAAAATGGAGAACAGAACAGACAAGAAAAAGAGATAGGAAAGTCGTTTAGAAAAGAAAGAGTCAGAGAGATACAGTTTAAAATTACATACATGTGTATACTACGTGTACACTGTTAGAAATAAAGGTTCGGTCCAGGTACATTTTTTGTTCATCAAGGTACAAACAACGTAAATGTTCCCTCAAAGGTACAGCAGCGGTTTTAATGTCCAATTATGAACCTTAAGTTTTTCCCAGGTGAAAAATACATATTAGTACCTTTTCATAACCAAATGTTTTAAAACACAACAGTAAAATAAAAAGCCTGGAGATGAGACGGGGTGTGTGGAGTCAATACAACTTAGAAAATATGATTTCAATGGATTGTGGTACAGTTATGTTTCCTGACTAAAGGTACTGAGATGTACCCTTGAGGGTACCACCCCAGTGACAAGAGGGGTGCTGCCCCAGTGACAGTTTAGCACCTTTGTGTATGTGTCCAATTTGAAAAATCTTTGCAGATAAAAGTCTATAAGCTCAGATAACACTTGATACTAACATGTCTGAAGTGGTAAGTCGGTATAATTGAACAGCGAGACATATAGCTGTTTACACCTGTCATTTCTAGGAGCCTGGAATGCGTGTCCAAACAAACAGTAGACAAGACAAAATAAGAAACCATGCAGCTGCTTTCATCTTTCCTATCATGACACAGTTGATTACACAGTCTTTCCTTGCTGTTAGTGGTGTAATGTGATCATATGCATCCCTGACCATCTCTGACGGTGGTCTGAGTGATCTGATCACCCCGTCCACACCTGGATTTGCTTCCCACTCAGGATTACACCAGCCAGGATGCATGTTAATGTCAGGTGTAGTTGGGGCCATAGATACACACATGAATGCTCACATACATATGTGCAGTTCATACCTTTTCTTCTAATTCCTTTATCTGTCGTTTCTGTGCTTCGATCCATTCTTCTAGCTCTTTAATTCTCTGCAGAGGTCATAAGAGAAGGTTACACTCAAATAAGCACTCATATTTGTATACGTAGCTGAAGTTCAGCCTTCAGAAAAATAAAAAACAGTAAATGGAGCAAAAACTTCCCATCAAACACTATATGGCCAAAAGTATGTGGACACCCCTCCTAGCTATTGAGCTTAGTTGTTCCAGCTACACCTATTACTAACAGGTTTATAAAATCAAGCACATAGCCATGCGATCTCCCATCTCCATAGGTAACGCCATATTAATGCCCATTGTTTTGGAATGGGACATCCAACAAGCTCTTACTGGTGTGATGATCAGGTGTCCACATACTTTTGGCCATAGTATACAGTAGTATCTGTATTATGTTCATCGTAAAGGTTCTTCAGCAAAACATTTTTACTTTTCTTAAACAGAAAGTTGGTTCTAAAAGTTTACTGACAGTACAGTACTGCAGTATTAATGACCATATTATAAAGTTGCTGACTGCAGCATATATTTATTGTACACTGCAGACTATAATTACCTGTTGAGCATGCTGCAGCAGCTCCATCCTCTCACGGAGTATCTGAGCATCTCTCTCCCGTAATTCGCTGAGGACCTGCCTCTTCCACTGATCGACAGCTCTCCTGAGCGAATCTCGATCCTCCTCCGAAAGCAGCTCGGCCACCTTAGCTCCCGCCTCCTCCTGCTGCAGTGCATCAAACAACATCGCCTCCAGCTCCAGGATACGCTGAGAGAGAGAAAGAGAGAGAGAGAGAGAGAGAGAGAGAGAGAGAGAGAGAGAGAGAGAGAGAACCACAGAGAAAGACAGAGAGAGAGAGAGCAAAGAAATCCAAGCAGAGGAAGGGTGGGGTGTGGACCAGTGATGACTACATTGTACCACCAGAGGGCATATAGAGACAAATTGAAGGAGATCTGTATAAATTCTGTAATATAATTTTTCTGTAATATAATTTTAAATGAAATGATTTGTCTAGTTAATTCAAACCATAATCTAGTGAATGTGGATCAAGGTGTGTGATCTGTTTACCTTATTGGCCTGATCCATCGACTGTTTCCTGTAGTCCAGCTCTTCATCTAAATATCCCTTCTGTTTACTGAAGAGCTCCTTTGGGTGCAAAAGAGAATGAAAAACTGACCATCAGTGCAATTCAGATGACACTTCATTTAAAATGTGTTTGTATGACAACAGGGAGCATAAACTGACACATATAAAGCAACGACCTTTAACACCGTAAACAATGCTGTATATATTTAATAAACTCTCCAGTCTCTGGGAGGCCTTAGCTCTCCATTTGTGGGCTCATACCAATTTCCAATATTTTTAAGAGTTTTGCAAAGAATGATAAGGTCACACATAATTTAGCAGATTTATATCAGACCAGTACAAGCATTTTAAATATATATATGTTTATGTATATAATTGAACATTTGAAGCAAGTTTTAATAAAAATATTGCTTAGTCAACCAGAGAACCCACCCCCCAAAAAACAAGATGGCTGATACTCATATTTCACTCTAGAAGAGCCTCTTGCATAACAAGAAAGAGCAAGAGAGTCTTCCACAACTGTATACTACTCATTTTTACCAATGCACCTGCTTTTTATCCCACCTATTCATACACACACACACACAATATGTGTATATATATATATATATATGTGTGTGTGTGTGTGTGTGTGTGTGTGTGTTTGTCTTAGTATATGCATGTATCATACATATTGTAGAGTATTGTAATATATTCTGTATACTGTATAGTAATCTTATGGTGTAAATATGTGTATGTAAGATAACTACAATTAATATAATAGGGGGCTGCAATGAGGAGAGATATAAAAAAATTGTTAAACACACATATACACTAAATCTGTACTTAGTGTATTAATATTATTATGTATTTTAATTTTTTATGGCCAAATAAACACCAACTAATAGCTTTTCAAATCAAATTTCTGAGTAAATATTAAGTAAAGAATATTATACTATAACTAAGATACTACTAAACTAAATAAATATAGTTTATATTCTTAATAGTAGTAGTATCTTAGTAATAGTACAGTGTTCTTGACTTTATTTATATTATTTTCTTTATTTATACAGTATTTTTACAGTGTTTTAAAAGAGTGAGAGGAAGTGCAGAGTAAGAACTTCACTGTGCAGTATAACTGTCTCTTCCCATCTGAAATTTTTTTTATTAAATTGTACTTGACAATGTATACGCATTTACCTTCTCACTCTCAATGTCCAGCATTTTCTGTTGTAATGCCGATTTGGTCACCTCAATTTGCTCTAGCCACTGGAAGGAAAGAACAGGACACATTCAGCTAAGACACATTCAGCACAAGAAATCAGGAAAAATAGCCTTAAAAAAGAAGAAAAGGAAAAGAGACAGTACCTTTTCTGCTAAAGCTAAAACTGTTCTAGCATGAATGACGGCCACCTGCTCCTCATTGCTGAGATTCTGTACGAAGCAGCAAAACGAGGCCAAAAAGTCATTTTAAGCTATTGAGATACATTTGTACAACAAACAGTAGGGCGCATTTCCTACAGGTCTATGGACACACACGTTTACGTATGAAATGAACATACACTTACGGCGTTATCCCCCAGAATGTCCAGTTTTTTCATCAAGTCTGTGATGATGATGTCCTGATAGGTGGGAAGAAAAGGGGAAAGTGTTACAGAACCACAACAGTCACAAGCAGAACTCCACAATATAGCAGACAGTGTTCAGTTTTGAATATTCTATCCTCACATAACTTAAAGCAAGATGTACAAAAGAAAGTAAAAGGAATAAAAGGAATGAATGGTAATTAGTTTTCATAAACTAAGCCATATATTGTTTATTTTCTTTACTGTAATTTATTTACCTGTAGACGACGTGTTTACTTATTTGCAATTTATTGCAAATGACTTTCTATATGACAGGTTAGACAAGTCTGCACTTCTGACATTTTTTGTGCTTATTTCAAAGTCAACAAATGACAGCAAAAATGTAAAAGATATTATTATAACATGTATCTCCCCTTCAATTTATGAACACAAACTGTTATTACCAGAAAGAATTAGACTTTCTTTGCTTACTTCAATAATCTATGAGTAAGAAATAGTTAGTAACAAATTACAATATGCTTTTGTTTTTGCAACAAAGATTTACAAGAATTATCTTTCAGGTTTAAAGAGCCCTAATCCCACACTCATGTATTGTATCTCACCAATATGAATAACTTCTACATCTTGAAACTTTGTTTGAAACAATATTTATATATGACTATATATAAATGAGATATTTTATATATTATATATGAATGTTTATATATCAACATCTTTTATTTCCAAAACCCAAGGACATTTTTCCATGATATGGTTCCTCTAAATATACCTCAGTATTAAGCATGTTTATTGTGTTTAAAAGCCAAAACGTTTTCAAGTAAACTCACAGTGACGCCCTCTGCCTCACAGTACACCTGCAGTGGGCTCATGCCATCTGCAAAGTGGATATTCTGGAAGTTTATGGCTGGAGATCTCCTCTCCCTCTCCTGGAGAAGGAAAATGGGAATATCACTCAGGAATTCTGGCACCACTTAGACGATGAACTGTATGTTCAGGGTTATATGACAACCTGTCGGCATGTGATCATGTGCTGAAAACAATGCATGTACACAAAAAGGACAAAAATATGTGGACACCTTTCTAATTCTTGAGTTCAGGTGTTTCTGGCACACCCATTGCTAATAGGTATACATAAAACAAGCACATAGCCATGCAATCTCCATAGAAAGACAATGGCAGTAGAATGGGTCGTACTGAAGAGATCAGTGGCTTTAAGTGTGGCACTGTAAAAGGATGCCACTTTTGCCACAAGTCAGTTTGTAAAATGCCTGCCCTGCTAGAGCTGCCCCAGTCAACTCTAAGTTCTATTACTGTTTTATCCTATTTATTACCATTTAGCCAAATAATGTATAATAATGTATGATCCTACACCATTGTTTTTTAGTTATATACTTTGAACAAAATACACTGTAAAGAAAATGTGGCCAGCGTGTTCGACCGAAACATAACTTCATGTGGTAACCAGCAGTTCAACTGGCTTGATTCAACTCAAATAAATGCTTTGAGTAAAACAATACAAAGGAAAAATATAGTTCAGATGAACAGCAGTAGTTCTACATCAATTCAAACCTCTTCAAAAACACTTCATATCAACTTCTTTCTGCTTCACTTTCCACAGTGTGTCAGATACATATTTCATGACATTATACTTATCTGAGTGTTTTGGTACAGTCTTTGCCCATTATAGTCAAACATTAACCTGAACACTGTTAAACAAAATCCCTATATATTTCAGTGATGTGGAACACACAGCAAGAAAAGTGTGTAAACATCATCACAGCACTTCAAACTTACTTCAAGTTCTAGAATGCGGAACTCTAAGAGCTCATTTTGGTCTTTTGCATCCTGAATTTCATGCTTTAAGCGCATCTCTTCTGTCTCCATATGTTTCAGCTGTTAAAAAATACAGAAAAAACAAACAGGTCTTAATTTTGCTGCAGTAAAGATGGAAAAAATAGAAAGGAGTTTTATGATGCACACCTTCTCCACCAGCTCCTGGTTCCGTTGGTATAAGGCCTGCTTCTCCTCAATCCACTTTACATCCTGAAAGACACAAGGAATAATAGGTAATAGGTATCTTCAGTCTACAAAAAAGGTTAAAAGCTACTGTTGTCTTGAATTAAATTAAAGTGAAAGAAAAAATATTAAATCACAAAATAATTACATTTAAGATTTGGAAAATTCAGTTTAAGAAAACATTTGTCATTAGAATTAAATGTAAATAAATAAAGTGTACATTAATGGCAACTATAATGATTCTATTCCAACAATACACCTGAAAACCTAGCATGTGACTTTTTAACAAAAACTAAAAATGTAAACAAATAAATTCATATTAAGAGCAGCAATAAGAATAAAATTTAAATTGCATGCCTGCTGCCTGTTGCCCCACTGGAAGTAAAGGATGACACCTAATTTGTTCAATGTGTTTTAAACCCAATTTCCCCCCAGTGTAGCAAGTCTCTTGCTATTATAAAATGAAGGCAGAGACATTATAAAGGAGGAGGAGACAAAAACATGTTTAGATCACACTACTTTTCCATACAGCTCAAATGTAAGCATTTTATGGCAGTAGTTAAGCGGTAAAACACAATCATGTTAGTTATGTGTGTATTTTACACTCTTCCATGCTGTCTTACTTGTTATTCAGAGAAATAACAAAGCTTTAAAGTTTGAGCTACTTAAGTGATTTTGCTTTGCATATGCATTCTTAGACTGTATGGGTGCTATAATAACAATAACATGAACAAAGCTGGGCAAAACATAGACTCAAAATCACATGGCTTCCTACTCCCTATGTAGTGTGCACTATGTAAGTCATAAAATAACAGCTTCTACACACATATAATGTCTAAATGAAGACCATTTATATTCCGTCAAAACTGCTTTTTTAAGGTTTAGAAGCCATGACCAATACAGAACACTACATAGGGATTAGGGAACCATATGAGATTCAGCCATTCATATGCTCAAATGCTTCACAAAAAGTATATTAACAATGAGCAGGCTTTTTGTACGTAACCCTCCCAGCTTATTGTGCTCTAACCTGAATGTTTTTACTCACAGATAGAATGAAACTTAATACTCAGTACTAGAATTAACCTAGGAATGAGAAAAAGACAACTTACACAATGATCTCTGCACTAAAAACTGCTTTATAGTAATACATGAGGCTGGTGTAGGTTTACGATTTGCTAATATTAGAGCAGATCTGTTGAAGCATGTTTCCCCAAGCTAATCTGCAAATATAATGAATGCATAATACAAAAAGATGGCATGCAGGGTACAGACCGGGTAGAGTGCGCATGCGTGACAGTGGTGCACATGCAAGGTGCAAATCAGGCAAGCAACGCAGTTCAGGCAGTGACAGCTTGTGAGGGTCAACATGGTGTCTGTATATGGGGAAAGCCCCACCCTTCAATAAGAACCAACCAGCTTGCTGGCAAAGCCGAAAGTGGGAAAAGCCCACCCTTGCTATGGAGATATGTGCATGTGCAACAGCCTGAACAAGCTGAAAACATATCTTTTTGTGTGTTATTTGAGCCAAATGCTACAAACTATCTGTGTGATTTTTGTCAGACTTTACTAGAGATTTCAAATATGATTTTGAAATGTTAATGTGACTTTCAGTTTTGGTTTATAAGTGTCCACTCAAAAAGAGAGGAGCCTGGGGTCCTTTTCAGAAACTTCCAATCTTTTGTCCTAAGTTAAGATCTGACAAAGTCGAGATTATTTTATTTGTTTTTTTACAAATTTGCATTACAGAAGCAAATACTGTCTTAATTAAATAAAGACATCTTATCCTACAGCATCTTATCTCAAGTTAGGAAATCTGAAACAACTCAAGGTCGATAAAATTGTTGGTAATGTAACTTCGTCGGACAGCTCAACATGCTTGGAGAAGAACACTAACTGCCAATTCTGTTACGCCAGCTAACAGACACCAGGGACTGAACTCACACTTAGATAGCTGCACCATTCGGGAGATTCCCCTGTTTAACATTTAACATTACCAGTTGCAATGCATCTCTGACTGTGTTTTAAAGTCCCTAAAAAGTTTTGGATGCAGCTTTCCAGTCAAGATTTGGTTCATTAAAGCAGGTAACATAGGTGGATAATAACTGCAGGTCAGTGGACTTTATTTCCTCTTGGTCTCCACTTGGTCTTTCTCTTCCCAGCCAGGTGACAGAAATTACATTGCTCCCTCACCTACTCAAAGCCCCCTAAACCCCCTCAAACTCACATATTCAGTGTAATCTGTGAGGGTGCTTTGTGGGAGTAATCTGTGAGGGTGCTTTGTGGGCTATTTGTGAGAGTGTGATTGTGAGTGTGGGCGTGAGAGAGACAATTTTCCTCCTCAGTTGAAAAACGAGTCTTAGTCCTTGTGGGAAATTCATCAGAGCAGATGAGGCTGCTGCACATTTCCCAGTACTGATCAAATCACTTCATGACGATAGCCTCACTGGCCAGCTGCTCATGTATGTGTAGAGATGCCGCAGGGCTACCTGTCCCTGCTGACTCAGCACACGCTCAAGGTCTGCTATTCTGGTCTGATAACGGTTCAGCTCTGCCTGCAACTGCTCTCGTGTCTGTGGAGGAAAAGCAATGACATAAATGAAAGGTAGGTTAAAAATTAAAGCTTATAGCCACAGCCATATGCAAAAGTTTGGGCATTGAGGAAAATGAGCGAAAATAAGAGAACACACTGTTTCACTTTTTAATGAACAACTACTGTTTATTTGCTGGATTTAATATACTGGGAAAAAAATTACCATCACATGTGGCCCGTGCTAAAGCCAAAGCACATTTTATATATTATGTTTAAAAAAAAAATACTTAGAAACTGTGCACAATTTGTCAAATTTAAGTTTGCTCAAACCCCACTACACAACACTGACATGACAATGCCATAAACATGGAAACACAAACTACCGGTAATACTGGCATCTGTCATAACAGTTACAAATAATGGTAACATGTCACTGTTATACTACTGGACATAACCTGCCATGAGAGCCCATATGTCATGAAATGTTTATGACACTGTCATGTCAGCGTTGTGTAGCACGGTTCAAGTAAAGTGTTACTGTAATTTGATTACATTTGATTGGGGGTCTTCATACTTATGCATGCGACTGTATTTAAAGAATACAAACAAAGCAAAATGATGCCATTCTCTACATCATAAAAAAATGTAAATAAAAACAGAAAGCACTGCATTCAACTGAAAATATTACAAAGACAAGATATTTAATGTTTCAGCTAATTAACTTTATTGCTTTTTTGAATACTTGTTCTAAAGTTGATGCCTGCAACATGCTTTGTTCTGCTGGGACAAAGCCATGTTTACCACTGTGTTACACCATCTTTCCTTTACACAACAAGTAATTATTTGGGAACTGAGGACACCAGGGTCTCTACTGTCGTATATTGTGTTTCATAACGTACCACATGTTCTCAATGGGAGACAGGTCTGAACTGCAGGCACTGTCTTACTACAAAGCTACACTGTTCTAATACATGCAGAATGTGGGTTGGCCTTGTCTTGCTGAAACAAGCAGGGACGTCACTGGAAAAGATGTTGCTGATATATGGCTACCACTCTGCGTAGTATTGTATTTGCAGCTACAGCAACAAACTGTTTACTGACAATGGTTTTCTGTTTATGACTTTTTTGCCCATAGTTTCTGACTCTGTCTTTCTGACTAACCCTTTGGATTGTCTGCCTTTTGTTATCTCACCGTTTTTTGACCTTTTTGACAGTCTTCTGGAATTTGTCCTTTTGCCAAGCCCTTTGGATTGTTTGCCTATTTTTATGTTTTTGCTCTGGTTGTATTTTCTGGTTTTGACCCACGCCTGTTTTGTGACTACGAGCCTGTTTTGCGATTCCAACAGTAAAGCCTCTCTTGTTCGTTTTTACCGCGAGCGTCTGGCTCATTCTGTGCCGTTACATCAGCCTTGCACTTCTTGCAAAGAACTTTCTCCAGATTCTCTGAATCCTTAATAATGCTATGCGATATCCCTAAAATTAAGCAACACTCTTCTTAAACTGTTGGTTTCTTGGCTCACGCAGTTTTATGCAAAGTGGAGACTGAGCCTTTTGTGAATGCTCCTTTTATACCCAATGATGATGGTAACACCTCTTACCTATTCACCTGTTTACATGTGGAAAGTTTCAGAACAGGTGATTTTGATCATTCCACAAACATCCCAATCTAACGCTGCCCCTGTCCCAACTTTTTTGGACTGTGTTGCTGGCATCGAATTTGTAGTTAGCATATATTTACAAAAATCTGCAAAGTTGATATGGTAAAGCATTACATATCTATTCTTTGTGATGTTTTCAATAAAATACTGTTTGCTGTTTTTATTTGCAGTTTACCTACTGTCTCATGTTTCTGAAACTGAATTTGTACAATATATATAAACCTCATAACCCCATTTGTTTTTATTTTCATTTTTTACATCATTTGAAAACATGTGCTGCCCTTTCCATTGTGCAACCATTTCACCAGAAATGGAATCAAAGAAACAACTTGGATAAAACTGTTACAGAAGATCCATCTTGGAGATATGCATAATTTAATTTTTTCAAATGTATTAATATTTAGGACTATGATGATAGTAGGACCACCGAGCACTCTGACATCACCCCACATCGCACCACAATGTAATTCACCTTGACTTCTTTCTCAGCATCGAAGGTGCCTCCGACCTGTTCCTGAAGCAGAGCGTAGGCACGCTGCAGGGCCTGATATTCCATCGTCAGCTGACGAAACCTCAGCTCAGTCTCTTCTTTCATCATTCCCTACACACATCACACCAGAGTGAGAAGCCACACGCACTCATACATAAACACATATAGAAAACACACAAAGATGCACACAAAAATGCACCCACCTCCTCCAGATCATCGTCTGGTGTGCAGGGTGTTCTATCAGTATGGTAGGATATGGATGAGCCATCAGAGTCTATAGAGCCTTCTTCATCATAGCCATAGAATGTCTCAACTACTGGCTACAGGGCAGAGAGACAGAGATGGTAGATGATGAGAGGTACAGTAGGGTCAAACTCAAGTATTTTAAAATCTTCTGATATTACTATGGAAGCTTAAACCAACACCATATAGGCAAAAGTTTGTAGACACCCCCTCATCAAACATTTCCTTTGAAATGTGCTGATGTTAGATGACCATGCTTGGCATTGGGCATGGTGACCTTAGGCTCATGTGCAGATGCTCAAGAGTGTTCTATTCTATTGTCAATGCTTATCTAAGGAGATTATACAAGCTGTGTGCACAATGGAAAGCCTGTGTCAGCAATGGATGAACCTTGGGCTGTCTCAATACTTTCCGGACATGAATTGTACACGGGAAGTGGGGACATAATCAAAATTCATCTTTAAATTTGTATTATAGTTTAGTGACTGAGGCTTTAGTACCTTACAAGCCTTGAAGCTCCTCTTCCTGCGTGCAGTGTCTTGCCTCCTGTACCTTAGCAGCATGTCTCTTTCCTAAAGGCAAGAAGACATGAGTTACTGACCAAAACAAGACCATGTCAAGCGAGTAACGCATGTTACACATGTAGGCAAATGCAGCTTTAGGAGTCTTGTTGAAGGACTATTAATGGTGTAGGGTGGTGCGCCTGCCAGAACGGAGAATCGATTCCGAGTTCTGCTGTGTGGAGGGCAGTGGTACCCTTCAAATAGTAATAATCCTAGCTCTTTAAAGGGGAATGCCACCAATTTTTTTTAACATTCCTGCACAATTAATTCGTGGTGATGTAAACAAAGTCTTTTGGAGTGGTTTGGTATACAATGCTCCATGCTATAGAAACTTACCAACTTGCATATCTTTACTGTGGTGATCATAAAGGGGATCGCAATGTCTACAACATGAATATAGCCATTTTATTTACTATCCAAAACCACCAGTAAACCTACACATGTCTTCTGAGTTTTTATATGTAATGTTGATGATGGTAAAATAGGTAAATCTGAAAAAAATATTTTTCTTTAAGAACTATTTTGCCTTGCAACAGCCTGCATGTACCTTACCACTATGAACATATTTTTAAAAAATACATTTTAGGTAAAAATCTTCTTTCAGAACTTTTGTAAAACAATGTCTCAGACAACAGGAGGCGCATTCTTAACTGTAATACTTTTCTGTAAGTTAGCTTTTAGAGACATTAAATACTTCAGACGTCTGGGTCCTATCACCATTACCGTTAAGAAATCACTCTCAGTGACTTTGCTTGCATCTTAACCATTTAATTATGTATAAATTTTGAAAAAAATGGTGGAATTCCCCTTTATGCATTTATTTTGGTAATGTTTAGATGTCACTCTTAGATTAGATGTGCCACGCATTGTTTTCTATGTATTTAGCTACTGTTCTCAAAACCAAAGTCTGCCCTGACCCTATAGCGTTTTTAGATGCAATGTGAAGCACCTCATGGACCTCACTCATATTTAGCAGGCTGAAGATTCTCCACAAGGGGGCAATATTAGCATTTTGATGTTAGTGGGTTTTGTTGCTTGTGGTGTTTTTTAGATGTGATGCAAGGCACCTCATGGAGCTACCCCCCTCCCCCCCACTCCCTCCCTCAGTCTCTCACACATTTAGCAGGCTGAAGGTGGGATATTACTTTTTTGATATTAGGTTTTGGCGCTTCATAAGACTGGTGCTTTGCATCAGTGACACTATGTGTCCTTGTTAGTTGACAAATAATTTTCATTAGATAGTTTGTGGGAACTTGCAGAACAGCAGTATGGAAGAATACAAATAAAGGTGGGCTATTTTATTAAATATTAAATATATATACGAAGAGGTGTCTATAAATAACGGAATTAATATACTGCATGATTTTTTCTTTACATAGAAACGTGCACAAACGCAGTTTAACATGAGGGCATTTTGATGCAAATGTTATTCACCCTTTGAGAAAAGAAAGAAAGAAAGCCTACAACATTCACGCTTCTTATTATCTTGTAGTGAATTAATTACCGGGATATTTTTGTCCTGAAAATGTTGGCATTGTGTAAATGGAGCAGGATAAATAATGAAATATATTCTTGATAGGGTTGCCAAATTAACACTTCATCCCACATTCTTAACGAGTGAAAAGAACTGATAAAGTCCCGGTAAAGAAGTGTTGAAACAGCCCCACAGCACAGCATGGTGTCATATTGAGTTCACAAGGCTATTTTTAACTATGCTGAAGTCTTGTCCAATAGGTTCAACATCTCTCTTGAAAGCAATGCAATTCAGCAGCCTGAGAAATCCATAACTACTGTACATCAATGGTACATGTGCATCAACTGATGAAGCTAAACATCTACCTATCACAAAAGAAAATGTGGTTTTAAGATCATTGTTAGAATTAAACTGATATGCTCAGGTTATCAACACATAAGTGATATATTAAACACTCAGCAAAGTCCAGATGTTAAAAACTACGAGCAGAAATATGTTTAAATACAGCTTAAAAACCGCTGATCAAACCCATCTAAGAATTGTGAGAATGTGGTCCAACTATTCTAATGAGCACAGGAACACAGACAGACAGATGAGCTAGTTTAATAGTTCAGTTATGTATGTATAAGTTAGCTTTTGCACAGTCGTTTTTGCTTGCTATGTTTTAAACTCAAAGAGAACATAGTTTTTTGGTGGGCAGGACAAACCACATCAGCTTTGAGATTGGTGAGGATGCAAGTTTTACCCAATTTCCACCCAGTTTATACAGAAAGGGAAGAATTCTGGCAGAATACTCTGGCCCTTTAGTGGACACTGGAACGTTACTGATAGGGCATATTTTGTATATGTATATTGACTAACTGAATTAGAAAGAAAATACAGAATTAGGCCCCTGGGATTTCCATTTGGCAAAGCTTAAAATACTAGAAGTAAACAATAAGCTTGGCTAACTTACTATTACACTCTTCACGTATCCAGCTGTTTCAAATGCCTGCAAAACAAAAACATTCAGTAACGAGACATCATCCAGATAAAACATTACACAGCCTTTTCATACATAATTTTCTGAATCTTAGATCAATATGAACTACCAATTTTCATTTTTTCTAAATAATTACATTTTCTAAAACGTTACAGAAATGCTTGTGGACACCATGCATTACAGATGTTAATGAAGAGTAAAAAGACAACTGACTTCTAATGTGAATCTAATGTGCATCTAATGTGTATCTATCTGTTCCCACTCCATCTTTGCTGTCAGAACAAAACCTCCTTTCTTTTTCTTTTTTTTTTACATTACTCTGATACATCTAGACATTTAGGCCCAATCCCATTACTTATTTTCACCCCACCCCTTGTTTTTGAGTGTCACCTTGCCCCTTGGAACTGAGTTACAAGAGGTAGTGGTTGAAATCTTCCCTTATGAAATGGAACAACCCTCAAATAAAGAAGATCATTACTTCATTAACAAGCTACTAGTGCTGCTCTGTAGGTGACCCTACCAATCTGCAGTGATGGCAGAGGAGGGTAAAGTTCAGCAATCTCGCTGGTGGTCTTTAGTTAAATTGTGAGCATCATATGCCTTCAAAGAGGGGGGATGCGAAATTATTTATTATCGCCCACCCCTGATTTTCAGTGATATGAAGCCGAAGTATTCTTGTTCAAATTTCCCAGTTCCACCTTAAAGAGTCCAGCAGTTCTGACCCCTGAGGTGCCAAAATGTAACTGCTGCACCATTTAAGGTGGAACGGAAAATTTAGCTGGCTAGCTACTGAGACATCCGTAAACTACAGTGATTTTTTATGCTGGCTATGAGGAAAACGACGATAACACAACGGTCATCGTAATTTTTAACAGAGAAAATTCTCACATTTGTGGGTTTCTTTGGTCGCTTGTGCCATCTTGCTGTTTTTTTTTCTCATAACACTCCGTTTGGAGTGTCCCTCTGAAAAACCTCTGTTTGGAGGGCCATGTAGCCCTAACACTTCACCCTACCCCTCCATCTCAACAACAATTGGTACACCCTACCTCTAGGCGTGAACGCCCAAAATGAAGGGCTAAGGGCTAAGTGGTAGGGGCAAGGGGTGAAATGGGATTGGGCCTTAGTGTCTCTATTTACATGTAATACAATAGGTAGGACTATCCACTTCATCATAAATATGCTAGAGCGATTAATCTGAATCTTATACTATGATGAGTAACAGAGGGCTTGCCTTGTATTAATGTCAAATTCCTGACCAATCAAAAAGCTCCATGTGTATTATATATTGCATTTTAGCTGTTGCAATGTGAAAACAACTGAACCAATGAAAAAAGATACAAAGGCACAAAAAACTCAAACTCTGGTTCAGACATTAACAAATAAACAGCCTAAAAACAGAATTCAGATTTCAGTTGACAATGAATTGGTAAAGCAGAATCCAACCTTGAGATAAAGCCTTTCGTTTTCTACATGTCCTCCTCATTAAACATTCATGTAGAGCCACTGAGTGATATGTTTGTGCTGTTTGCTGGTAATGGCACCATGTTAATGCTCTTCAGTAATAAATTTTACTGGCAGTAACTGCTAATCTGGAAGCGTTCACGCTATTCTGTGTGATTCATTGTAATGTAACGGCTGAATGCAAATAACTGTGTGTGTCACAGTCCAAGTAAGCATGAGGGACGCGTGTATGTGTGTGTGTGTCTGTGAGTGTCGGAATGTGCGGGTGAAATAACAGAGGGCGTTGTTGTCATGGCAATACCTTGGACAGATCATCAATGATGTTCTGCTGTTCGAGGACCTGCAGTCTCAGGAACTCGATCTCTCTCTCCTCCTGGCTCTGGTCCAGGTCGTTTAGAGAGCTCGGCCGGCGCAGCGTCCCCACTTTCTCCCTCTGCCACACACACACACACACACAGCACCCCACAGTTAACTGCTTATTCATGGCACTGTTAACTCAGGCTCAGCCGTTAGCCATCACACACAATGCTGTTAGCTTAGCATGGACCATTAGCCTCTGAAGGCCACACCATTAGATTACAGGCAGACAGACTACCCTGACCTGACCACCATTAACAGATAGTAAGTGATATTATAGACTAAAAGGGACAGTTATTAAAAGCAATTGAGTCTTTCTCAAATCAAATTCAACCTTTCTATTTAATACCTTCTGCTTAGCACTGAGTGAACTGGAGACAATTTTCATTTTTGGTTTACTGGATGTCTCAGTTGAAAGTGGGTGAATTAGGGTTATGGTTAAGTTCTTAAAGGAGCAACATCCTACATTTTTTACATATTTTATTTTTCCCTTGAAGTCTTTCCCTTATGACATTTGTAAGGGTCAAAACAGCCATATTTCATTTCTACATGACTGTTTTAACTCTTACTTGTAGCGTAGTGTCGCACAGCATAGCAGATACGGTCCCAATTGCCGCTATACCACAGAGAATGCCTATAAACGTCAACAGGGTTGCCAACTTCAGTGAGGTAACTGGAGTGAGATTTTCAGGTGGGTGGAGTGAGGCTGGAGTGAGATTATCAGGTGGGTGGAGTGAGGCTGGAGTGAGATTATCAGGTGGGTGGAGTGAGGCTGGAGTGAGATTTTCAGGTGGTTGGAGTGAGGCTGGAGTGAGATTTTCAAGCGTGTATTCACTGTTACTTTGCTTAGAACACTAATTTAACAGCCTCTAGTCATTAGCATGTAGGGCCATCGTTCTTAAACCAGCCCTCAGGGACCCTCAACTCGTCCATGCTTTTGCTCTAACACAGCTCCAGTTGCCTAAACAAAGTCATTACGAACACCAAACCTGGTACAGGCGTGTTGAAGCTGGATAACAGCAAAATGTATTTTAAGGCAGCAGTTTTTGAACTGTTTCTACTGTTGTTGTTGTTCATGGCAGAGACAGTTCAGTGCTGTTTACTATGATTGTGCTTTATATCTTCATAAGTAGGGTGAGATTTTTTCCGAGAAGCATTAAGTAAAGTCATACCATTACATTTTGATGGAAGCAATTAAACAACTGTAATGGATTAACATGTTGAGTAACTGCTGTTGGCAGCAGATGACGGGAATTTGAAATGAAAAGAAACAGGAGTTCAAAGGAGAGCGCTTTCTGAAGCTGCTCCTCGCTCCGGCCTCAAACACAGGACTCTGCTTCTCTCCACAACACTTTCTCTGGGTGTGTGACATAAAAAGGCAGAGCAGCGGGAGATGTGGCCAGTGTCCTATCAACAGGCTACGACACAAACCAATTGGATTTCATCATGCAGAAAGAACATGAAATAGTGTTGGTTGGTTTGCTTCAGATTTCTTTGAACAGCATGAGAGCTTGAGAAAAGACCCAAAATTGTGAGTCTGATGCCAAAACTGTGAGAGCTGGTAACCATGTGTCAAACTCAAGTTCAATAAAACTTTACTTTGTCTGATCTCAGCTAACTAATTCTTCATAAACTCACTGTTTTGAGCTAAAAGATGAGGTGAGAAAGGACTAAGATAGTAAGTAGAGGTAACAGAAGAGTATCGTTTGTTTGTTTGTCTGTTACCTAAAAGACTTTAGAATTACTGCCTCTCTCTGTGTAAGTTTTAAGCCATCTACTGTGCTTCTTGTGGTCTGGTTCAGGGTTTAAATTCAACACAGTAATGGCAAAATGGTGAGTGGCGCGCAGAGAAAATGAACATGTCAATGTCGACTGTCAGCGCTGACGTGCGTACCTTCTTTAAAAGCAATGATTTCAAATTTTTGGACGTCTGGTGTGCAGCAACCTTCAGAATTAAACACTGTGCTTTTCAGACTGATTTATGTAAATGAACTCTGAATTCCTGAGAGGTAATTTGCATGTTTAATGTACATATAACTGCTGTAGACTGAACAGGTGAGTACAGATCACTGTTCAAAATTCTGGAATCACTTGCTGTAATAACAGTTGTTATTCAATAACACCTTACATAGTGTTGACTGAAATGTTATAAACTAGATACCAAAATGTGAATCGCTAGTTTACAATTTAAAGTATAATAAGAAGTTATTATATTTTTTAAAAAAATTGCAAATATATTAAATAATAAACTGTGATTATCTATTTATAATTACTTTATGTCATAAAATTACTTTGAATAGCTATTGGATCACCAAGACTTGGCCAGTTGGTCATTTTTGAATACAAGACAATACAATACATACATTAAATTTATTACAAGTTAATCCTCTCTGCTTTCTGAATTATTATGCAATCATCTACAGCTATGCACATTATCAGCAATTTTGTCATTTCTACAGCTTCTTAAAAATTGTTTGAACCCATAGAACATTAGCATTATATTAGAATCATTTGATACACGTATCTACAACAATATTTGTTTTATGTTATTAAAAATGATGATTCCAATATTTTGCATGGCGATTCCAAACTTTTTTCCAATGGGAGTGTATGTAAATCCACTGGTTTTTATGACATCACATAAACATTAAATTGGAAATGAATTGTTTTTTTTTTTTGGCTTAGTTTCAATGTATGCATAGTAAGAAATGAGCAGAGCATTTTGAAATGTAATAATGTTTACATACCACATCAATGGGAGAAAGGAGGTGAGAAAAATGCGGTTTTCCATTATGTGGGCCCTTGAACACTTACATTTGTCTGGCCCTCCAGAGTCTCCACATAGAGCTTGCTGATGAGTTAATCAGTTCTGTCAGAGCAGAATAACTAGAACAATGCGAGACTTTTACAGAGGATCATTTACAAGGCGTCCTAACCACTTCAATGCTGCTAGAGATCTAGAAAAACGATATCAGTTATGGCTCTGCTGACACAATCAAATTGATACCACTGGGAGAGCTAATTAACTTCTCTCATCAAGAGAAAAGATCAGTGCCTATTATAAGAGGGACAGGCAGGTATTTATAAGCACTGAAACCAATCTTCTGATTTATACACTGTAGATAAAAGAATCTAATGGGTTGGCTGAACACACTAACACTTAATCACTCATAGCTATATTGGGCAACATTAATCATGTTTTGTTTACCTGACATTATGGCTGTGTTACATAATACATCTGAATATCTGTAGTACACACTAAACGGATCGTTTCATTGTAAGTTTTGTTAATGTGCTGGAGAAAAGCAGTCATTATGATGGTGGCTGTGCACCGTAGTTGAAAATGGACAAATATGCTTCACAGCATTAATCCAAATGTGAGAGAAACACAGAGAACAGCAGGTTTGCTAAGTCCTCCTGTTGTAAAGCATTAAAACATAGGAGCTGTAATTTAGAGTACAGCAAAGTCTGACATACTTTACCCTTGAAGTGCAAACATTACACATTTATTTTATGAGGTTCTGCTGTACTCAACAATAGATGACTAGAATATTGCTATAGCTATAACATTGCATACTGTTCTATATTTAGAGTTTAAAATGGATGAGTTGGATTTAATTTCACATAATCTGTGTGGAGATTCAAAGCTTTTAGTATATAATCATGTTTATGGCTGCCAGAACAACAGGGGCAACCAGGCATTTGACCCACTGTTTTTTTTAGGTACTACGATGCCCCACCGTGTTTTGATAGAGTTTAGGCAGCTTATTCTTTTTACCTGGGGACAGGACCGTTCCCAAAACATGAAACCTATGTGATTTTGTGTTTAGTAAGACGGGCAGCTGCTGTTCCACTAGAGTGCTTTTTATTTTTATTATAGACAATTTTTAAAAACCAATAAAAATTGCCCCACTACTTCTGAAAGTGTGGTGCGACCACTGAATCATGTACATAGCAAAATCCAGAGTGCTGAATTAAAACCTAGAGCTCTGAATGAACAGCTACAGTGTTCTTTTAAGTCACGCTTTAAACCCTTTAAACAAATAAACACTGAGTTCCTTCAACACTCTGGATTTTGCTGTGTAAATACTGTTAGATGAAGAATGCTTGATGTGTCTAGTACCATTTCTATGTTCTCCTGTGTGACGAAGCGCAGTTTGTTCTCCATGCGTCTGAAAGCGTGAGCGAGCTCTTCATTCTTTCGACTCAGGCGCCTGTTTTTATCCAGGAGGGGCTTATACTGGCTCTCCGCCTCACGAAGACGCTTCAGCTGTAGACAACATACATAGACATACATGAAATACATACACACATGTCTTGAATACATGAAAAAGCATTAAAAATGCATAGTATCCCCACTATCTAAACAGAAAACTGCCAAAAAGGCTTTTTTTGCAATGTTATTGAATAAGCACGTTTGGTTCCCTAAAAAAAAACCTTTAAATGGATAGTTTTTAGAGAACCATTTTTGCAAGCAAGTTGAAGAACCTTTCTAAAGTTGAAAGAACCTCTGCATAAGCTAAAGGCTTTAGAAAGAATCCTTAAATTGGAAACTTTGGAAACATTGTGTGAAGCTTTTTTAAACTTAAGAAAAGTTCTTAAGTTCTTTTAGGGAACTACTTTTGGCTCTGTAAAACCTTTTAATGGATGGTTCTGTGGAGAACCATTTTTCATAAAGGGATTACAGAACGTTTCTAAAGGTTAAAGAACCATCAAATAATGTAAAGGCTCAAGAAAGAACCTTTAAATTGGTATAGAACCTTAACATTATGTGGAGGTTCTTTAAACCTTTAAAAGCTGTGTAATTATCAGATGTGTAAGCAAAGCACTTCACGTATGTTAACTTTAATGCTAATGTTCATTTTAATGCAGGTCAGATGTAATATTTCTAGTACATAATCATAACATCAACCTACTTTAAAGTATCTATAGCTCTGAGTATGTAACTGTAACAGATTTGCAGCAGTGTGAACAGAGTTGTGTTGTCTGGCAGTTTTTCTGAAGCTTGTACAGTTCAGGTTTAAAATCAGACAATTCCTATTGATCTCTCGCTCTGTCTGGACTGAAGGAGGAAAAAGTGATCAACTATCAGTTTCATCACTCTGAGAATCCACTAGCATTTACAGGAAAGCTGTCACTATCACATAACACTTACGAGGACACAACTGTCCATCTGTATATTATATATTACAGAACGCAAAATCAGCAGAAAGTCTATCAGCAGGTGGAGATGCATTTATGTTAGGTCTGTCTAAAAAAAACAAAAAACCCTTCAACATAAACATCTTTTTGATGTTGAATTCACACAAGTGCATGGAAAAATTACTATTTATAAATTAACCACATTGAAAATTTGTTAATAATTTCTGTTCTTCTTTGTTTCATTTCTGTTTGGAGAGCAGAGCACAGACAAAAGAATCTCATATCAGAGTTGATAAGAACAACCACACTGTAAAATCATGCTTGTGACATATTTATAATCTAAAGAGCCGCGTTTAAAATCTGTGACACTGACGTGTTGAACACAAACGCTGATGGACAGATTTACTAAAAGAGATCTACAGTAAAAGAGGTGCTAACCATCAACAGTCTACTGACATTTTGCCGCTGGTGGGGGTGGCCAATTAGCGGCTCATCTACTAATAACTTCCATACGAATGAACACAAGCACAATTTTGTAATTAGTGTATGAGCAGCACAATATAAAGCTCTGTTTGACTCACATGCTTTTTGTATGAAACCCAGTTCTGCCAGGTAGGAGGGAAAAAGCTTTTCATCCTTCTCAGTTTGTGGTTCAAATTGTGACTCACTGGGTCATAATAATGACTTTCCTGAAATTTTTTACATTGTTTACATTAATCGAAAAAAATAAGTTATTTCAACATAAGTCAGAAATTCGAGGAAATAAGTAATAATTTTGACTTTATAAAAACATTCATTTTCAGCTGGACTGATGGGCTGAACTTGAGTGCTGTGCTGAGTGCTTGGAAATCATGTGACATTATAATCACTGAGTGTCTCCTGGTCTTTTGGGAACTAAACACTTCTGACAAAGTGTGCAAAGTCACCATGCACACAAAGTAACCACTAGCTATAGTAATGCAGGGATTGCAGAGACAAAATAGTTTCAATACGTGTTTTTAACAGATGTTTGAAACTTTCTCTTAAAACACTGAATATAGTAAAATATACCCGCCAAATTAGAAAACAACCGTTCAAAACAGGCATAAAATACTGCACAGTCAGCATCTGAGCCTTGTTTAATGGGAGCAGGCGCTTCATCATCATAATCTTATCCCAGTAATTTGTGCTTTGAGAGGAAAAATTCCATAAAAAAGTGCAAAATAGCAAAACAGGACTGCTGTGCCTGTTGAGTGAATTGACTGTTGCTTTTTAAATGCAAAATTCAGGTTTATGACGCTATAAAACGCTAGTAAATCTGCCCCCATGAGATTCTTTGTGTGTTCTGGTGTTTATTTTTATTACAGTCATGCTTTCCCTGATTTGTTCTCAAAAAAGAGAACAGTTCAACTAAACACTGTGATGTTTAGATAACAGTGTGCATCAAAAAACACCTAAAATCTTGCAAATTGATAACCTTCTGCTTTCTTAACTCAGTCCTCAGCGATGCTAACTCTATACTTACACATAGCATCAATTCAGCTTTCTGTTTGATTTTCTATTTACTGGAGGAGTTGCTTACCAGCTCATTGCGTTCCTCTGAGAGCAGAGCATTGCGGTCCTCCAGCTTGCGAATGATGGCGCTTAGCTCAGCGATTTTCAGCTGGAAACGGCGAGCGTCCTTCTCATCCAACTGCTGCACCTGCAACACAAACCAACTGCAGAAAACTGGGGAGCAAACCACTGGAGTTCCATCTCAGCGCCGACAACTGCGGTCTGGACTCAAGCTCTCCACAACTCTTCAAGAGAGGAGACAAACTTAAGAGTTTTCCAGTCTAAATATGAATCTTTTTTATATTCAGGACTGTCAAGCATACGGCAGATATAAAAGAGACCGCTGCTTTGAAACTGTGAAACAGGGATAAGATCTGCGCAAGAGCTCTGTAACATACTGATCACTTTTCTTGTCTCTTTCAAGACTATGTATCTATAAGGAAGACATAAAGAATCAGGAGGAAGAAATAAGGAATAGTCACTTCAAGTCACTTATAATAACAAAAAGAACAATAACTTTGAAAGTAAAATTACAGTCTGGTAGGTTAGTGATGAAGCCTATCTTCTGTATTGCTTCTCAGCAGAAAGATTTATGGGCTTTACAGTGTCTTGAAGGCCAGGGAACAAGTAAAAGTAGCAAATTGAAGAGTAAAAGGACAGAGCATGTTATTAAACAATCGGAATGGGTCAAATCTAGCATGGCCAGTCTCTAATGGCACTGCATAAACTTTAATTGTGCATATTACCACTGTTTCTTTACTCACTTCAATACAGTGCTGTGCAAAAGTCAGAGACCAGTCATCATTTATTTAACAGCCATTAAGTACAAGTTACTAATTATTCAATGTCAGGAAAAAAGCAGAATTCATATATTTAACAGAAAATTGCCTCAAGAGAAAAGAGGCCTCAACAACCAAAGATAGTATCACATTTTCAGTATCTAATGTGTCCACAACTTTCCTTTATTACAGCTTCCATTCTTTTCAGAAGATTCACTTTCAGCTTTTCAAACAAATCAGCAAAGGTATTTTTCCACACCTCCAAAGTTCAGTCTTAGAAGTTGGTTGTATTTTCTGCTTCTCACAACACAATGATGTTGAGGTCTGGACCTTGGGTGGCCAGTCCATTGATCTGAGGACACCGGCGTCTTCTTTGTTTGATTTGCAAATATTCCTTTTCTCAGTAACAACTTCTTGACAGCTACACATCCTTTCAGAGCCCACGGGGTTGAGTTGTCGTCTGACAGAAAACACCTGTGGGTTTAGTGTTTTAGATCTGAAGTAAGACTCGAGCTTGATTTTCTCCTCTCTGTCAAAGGTGAAAGCTTTAAGTGCTGTTTATCTGATGGTGAAAGTTTGGGTGGTGTACCAAGTCTTTTCACTTTACCTTTCACTTTCATTACACGAGTGGATTGTTTTATATCATATCTCCTCAGAAGTATCTCCTGAAAAATTAGTAATTTGCGTTTAATGGCCGTTTTGGATGGGAAATGAAATAAATGAGGGTAGCGACTGACTTTCTGCGCAATAATCAATAAATACATCAATGTATTTGAATACATATATTAATTTAAATAATGATCGAATAAGCCCAACCAAAAAAAAGAGCAAAAACAGCATCACAGCACACAGTGAGAGAGCATAATCTGTATCTGACAGCACTGAAAGGCCACCGGGAACAAATCCATTGTCACCTGTCTGCTGTGAAAGAAATAAATAAATGGATAAAATAGAAAAAAGCAGCCAACTATTGCTTTAAATAACATCACATTCACAATACGTTCACAAAATGGCCCAGCTAATGTGCAGCGTGTCAAATCTGTGTAAATGTGTGAATATTAAAGCCTGCCTCTGTATTAGGGATGTGGGTGTGTGCACATCTGCAGGCGTGTATAAGATGCTCAGTATGTGTGTGAGGTTGGTGTATAAGTGAAGAAGTGTGCATGCATATTCTCACAGCACCAAATTGGTGATGTTCATGTTGTTAGCGCTCTCCAGCATGTGTGAAAAGCCTGGAGCTGTTCTATACTGGAGACAAGATGGTGGAAAAAAGCAGCTTTAGATTAACACAGCCCACCATACTTACAAATAACGAAAGAACCAAGCTGGGAATTCACTCATCTTTAAAGAAAGCAAATAATCACATATAGGGTGGACTGCGGTAAATGTTTTTACACATATTACAATCTTGACACATACACATACATATATATATATATATATATATATATATATATATATATATATATATATATATATATATATATATATATATATATATATCACTGCTGTTGGAACAAAACCCTTTATCTCCATTTTTGTCGTTTTTCCGTTTTGACGTAATTTGAAAATGCCTGTTACCCTTTACATTGTGTGTAAATTTCTTGCTGCATGGACCAAAAGAATTGGCCGAAAATGACATGGGAAAAAGTCTGGTTCCATTAACTTACATTAAAAGCAAAGAAGGTTTTTTCCTTCTCCTGTAAAGTTATCATTTTGGAGATACAAAGTTTTGTTCTAACAACAGCAATACATAGTAATAGAGTAGAGGAGAATAACAGAGTAGTTCAGCATCCTAGTTAGCTGCACAATATGGACAAAATACCACATTGCAATTATATTGCTACATGCTACAAATGCAATACATCTTCCAACATTTAAAACACATCAGTGAACCCTTGATATGATGTGGTTGATTACTTTTGGCCAACACTATTTGCTTGTTAGATGTTTGTTATGTTTGGAAAATGCCTTGATTCATTCAAACACGCATACAATGGCTGTGATTGGTCAGAATGGCCACAGCATAGTTTGAGGGTTAATTGTACATTAAAAACCACTGCAGTATTGTGATAATGATTAATAAATGCTACACCGTGCAGCCCTAATATATCTAAATCAATTATAACACAAAGATAAATGTCATTAGGCCTGCATTCAGTGACAGAATATCAAATATTGAATCAAAGACTTAAAGAAAACCTTAAGAGGTCCATATTCAGTAGGTGCAGGAGACAATATATGATAGAAACTGTAATCGTGTGTTTAATTGAGACAGAGAGCGAATTATAGGTAGCGTGAGTTGGGGATATCTAAAGGGAAGATATCAAGCAAAATATAGTGAGATGCATGAGTTAGGAAACCTCTCAGTCAGGAGGGAGGCAGTGGGATATGCAGGTGCAAGAAGTTCAAGGATTAAGGCCCAATCCCGTTTCATTCCTTGCCCGTACCACTCAGCCCTTAGCCCTCCGTTTTGCGTGTTCATGTCTAGGGGTAGGGTGTCCCACTATTTGTTGAGGTAGAGGAGCAAAGTGTTAGGGCTACATGGCACTCCAAAGGGAGGTTTTTCAGAGGCAAACTCCAAATGTAGTGTTATGAGAAAAAAAAGAAAAGATGGCTGCCCAAGCAACCAAAGAAACCCACAAATGTGAGGATTTTCTCCATTAAAAAATGCGATAACGATTGTATTATCTTAGTTTAATGTTTCAGTGTATTATCGTCCTTTTCTTCATAACAAGCATGATTATGTCTCAGTAGCTAGCTAGCTGAATTTCCTGTTTCACCTTAAATTGGCATCAGAACTGCTGCACCATTTAAAGTTGAACAGGAAAATTCGAACAAGAAGCTGGCGAATAGCTGACTTCAGCTTCATGTCAATGAAGAATTAGGGGTGCGCAACAATCCCCCTTTAAAGGCATATGATGCCCTAAATATAACTAAAACTTTTTTTATTTGAGGGTCCCATTTCATTGGGGAAGATTTTAACCACTAACCCTTGTAACTCACTTCTGAGGGGCAAGGTGACACTCAAAAATTAGGGGTAGGGGTAAAAATAAGAAATGGGATTGGGCTTTAGACTTGAACTTATGTCTTCACAACCTGACATTATGGAATTATGGAAACATGCAGTCTCCGGAACCAGAGTAAGATTGAATCATTTACAATTCATTTATTAAAGTTATCAATCATGTGCGCTTGCCCTGCTGTAAATGTTCTGAAGGAATTTCCTAAGAAATAATGTAACCACACTTCACATTTCTCACTAAACTAAACATGCCAGTAAACCAGCAGTGTCTGCAACTACATAAAATTAGATATAACAATATAAAGCTTTTTTACAAACATCATCATGGACTCTCAGTTTTGCGATAACCTTTCTAGAGTGTTCTGACTAATGTAATTCCTCTATTTAAGTAGATCTTATCTCACAGGTCTAAATATACCACTGGCTGAGTGATGTTGTGCTTGCAATGTATACAAAAGAAGAGGATATTAAATGTGTCCTGCGTTGGGGGTTAAGGACAAACAGAATCCATTCATGCGCCATTCATGCTTTATGTTATTCAAAGGGAATTTCTTGGAAACTGGTGTCAAAGAGTTCACAGTAAAGAGAAACATACCAAAGGTCTTCCTTAGAAAAACACAGAATCTGAACATGCCAGTGAAAAGCATCAACAGAAATATAAGTCCAAAGAATCGAGACAAAGCAGTAACTGTGTATTTTATGAGGAGCAACTTGCAAGTCAAGTATAAAGCAACTACTAACAGTGAAGCCAGCAATGAAGCAAAAAGCAAAAGAAGAGGCAAGCATTCTACCCTAAACTACTATAAAGTGTGAAGTGGAGAATGTAGCGGCTCTCATAATGTTTCACTTTAGTGCTGAACAGCCAAAGCAGGTTGTGATGAAAGTTGCCCCTATATGCTGCTGTGTCCTTTTTTAAAACCCAGTATGATGCCAGAGCAACAACAACAATTCAAAGTCTCCAACAAACTCCAAATGTCCCACAAATGTCCCATGATGTCCCACACCATGACTGTTCGAGGCTGCACGGATCTCCCAAACTGACACTATTTCATTTGGTTTGACATCCCATGCATCTCACAGCCAGCACCCAGTTAAAATCTGTCGTTTGTTGGAGAAATGTTGGGTTGGTGAACTTTGGCTCTTAAATCACTAAATCAGTGTCATGTCTGTTCCAAGATGCTTTATGTGGTATTTTGACTAAAAACATTGATCTGTCCATGCTTCACAGACAAAAATGTCTTTTTGCAGCTGTTGCGACGTTGGACAAGCTTCAAAGAACATTGGCAAAAATCAAATTCAGCTCATTCAATTCATTCAATTCAAACTCCTTGTGTAGAGTAGCTACACATAACATTAAGCTTCCAGTTTAAAAGGCTGTGCTACACATTGTTGCTGTAGCTATTCAAAGCTAGGAAGATCAGAAACAATGAGCATTAGCACAATTATACAAAAAAGGTACAATCTATCCTGATCAGTGGCTTTCTACAAAAAAAAGAGTGAGAATAAATAATGCACTCCAAATTAAGGTATGCTGACAAAAGCTGAGAACCTTCTATTAAGCTATAAGGGATTTTTGCTGAGATTTTATAAAGCTTCTCCCGCTTTGCAACAGTTCCTTTGAAAGTATTGATTTGAGGGCAGAGCATGGTTAGATCAACTCCTGACTGAGTCGTTCAAGGTAAAAAGACTCTGAGTAGTAGATAGGTGCAACCTTCAGCAGCGATTCAGAAACATATCTGTGTAAAACTAGGACGAGTGCCGGTGGGCGCAGTCAGGCAGCAGAGAAGCAGGAGCGAGGTTAGACAGGCGAGTGAGGTTAGGCGGGTGAGTGAGGATTGCTTACAGTGTTAGCTGTGCTCTCTGCTGTGTCTCCTGCACCGGCTGAATTGGGGCCCTCTCTCTTGGGGCTGAGCAGATTCAGTTGGTCGGTTACGGCCTGCTTCTGCTGCTGCAGCCGCTGTGCATGGCTCGCCTGCACCCCCAACTCTTTCTCCAGACTGACCACAGTCCGCTCTTTAACCTTTATCTCATCCATCTACAGGACAGAACACAGCACAGTCTCACATACACGCACACAAACACTGGGGATGCACCGATATGGTATTTCTGGGCTGCTAGCGATAACCGATAACACATTATTGTGTGCGATTTTGATATCAACAACTGATTTTTAAAACAAGTTCACATCATAATACAACTGTAGTCAGCATAAAATACCAGTACTTGAACTGTCCAATCACTATGTAGGTAGTCTTTACGGTCCATCATAAAACGTCAGGGAGAAAATAAAGTTGACAGATCAAATAATTAAATAAGTGCGTTTTGAGCACGTTGCCAAAGACACACTGTTAAGGTCATTATTGAGAGGTCAGAGTTAGTACAACTATAACTAGGCTGACTACCCTAGCTGGCATAGCTAGTACCAGAAACAATAAGAAAATACCCGTTCTAAGTGTTACCTCGACAAACTAACATTTTGACATAACAACTCTGCACCGGGTACTTCTACTGCTAGCATTAGCACGTCAGCTCACCTGTCTAGATTAAAAACCTATTTTAGCGATCAGCATTTGTTGTATTTGCTGTATTTTTGTTTTGTTATACATCAGATTTTGTCCTATATTGTCCTTTTAAATGTGTTCTCCTTACTAGTTCTCCTACTTTGGGTTGAAATGTGCTTCATAACTAAATACTTACTTACTTACTTACTTACTAAACTCATTAGTCTGATAGCACCAGAATATCCATATTAGTCAGATGCATGTCTGTTAGTCTGATAGCACCAGAATATCCATATTAGTCAGATGCATGTCTGTTAGTCTGATAGCACCAGAATATCCATATTAGTCAGAATGCATGTCCCTACACAAACATGACATTTATTGTAAACACAGAGTGGCATTCCTGCCTGGATAGGGAATGAAGCTTCCAGTCTTCCATGTGAGGGGTGATCTTATCCACTATGCTACCCCCCACCGAGTTAGTTAAAGCCCCTGCTTTCAAATGTTAATTGATATATATTCCTTTAAGCTCCACCTGGAGTTTGTTAATGCCCATTTATTGATTGCACAGTTTTTGTTGGCCATCCTCAACCCTTCAACAGTGACTTTCATTCCATATATATCAAAGTGCACTGTATATATATCAAAGTTCATTGTATATATATATATATATATCAAAGTTCATTAAATATTTCCTGTTTGGCTTGCCATAATATACATATATATCACTCTGAGCTGTGCAGCCATGTCAGATCACATAATGAACGCCAGGGCATCTCTCTGGCAACATAAATGACCTGGTCATCAGTGTAGTTCAGCCTTAAAGGTTTAATGTTGAAGAAAACGAGCCCCATGAAAGAAAACAGACAACTTTGCTCTTCTTCATTGGTCTCTGAATGCTGAGTAAAAAAGTGCAAAATGGAGCACAAGCTGTCTGAGGGTCATTTTAGAGATCTGATGACATTTTGCAGCTAATGTTTGAGATATCAAGATTTCATCTTACGACAGGTGGATCACAGACATATTGTGACCGACATTTAAAAGTTTACCACTAACATTATATCCGTAATCTGTGGCTAGCTAACTAACTGCTGGACACTGTAGGGAAATTTGTTCTGTGCCTCACTGTGCGTCACGCCTGCAAAGTACAACTGACAATTGTGGGAAACGCTGTGAGCCGTAACGTTGGAAGGGTAGTTAACGTATCATTTTATTCCTACAGTTAAGGTGGACCACTAGCTAACACGTTCTCCTGAGGCAAGTAGGAAGCAGCGTAATAAACCTTCATAACAAGAACCATAACACATTTAGAAAAGCTTAAATAAGCCCCTTGCTGGGACTGTTGGCTGGGACAGATCTCACATCACTTATGCCAAATTAAGTCCTACCCAACTCCAAACAAACAGAAGAAAATAGCATAAAACAACCAACCAACATCATTCCTTCTCTGCCAGTTCATAGTAAAACCATTACAAAACTATAGACAATAGAAGAAAATTACAAAATTGAGTAGATTTAAGAGTAATTCCCACCACTAGAGACTACAAGTGCACCAGTGGCTGACATACCGCACACATTTAAAGGAAATTTCCACCATTTTGTTTTTCTAATTTCAGCATAATTGAGTAGTTAAGTTGTAAACAAAGTCATTCAGTGTGGTTTGATATTAAATGCTTCGTTCTAGACAAACTTACCATGTGAATTGTTCACTATGATGGTGATGGGAACCAGATGTCTGAAGCTCCTTCACAGAAAGTTCTTACATGAAATGGTTACAAAACTGCTGCCTGATACCGGAGACAATGTGTTCCAACAGTTTTGAAATAGCCACTTGGCCTAAAATGCATCTTTTAACATATATTCATGATGTAGTGGGACATGCAGGGTATCATAATGTAAAATAGTACATAACGAAAACTTGTCTTTTCAGATTTACCACTCTTTTATCCTTGCAAGCATACAAAAACTCAGAGAACTCTTGTCGGTTCACTGGTCATTTTTGATAGTAAATAAGATATCTTTATATCACAGATGTCAGATAGATATATATTTTGAGCTGGTCAAAACACTGTGAATTACTTTGTTTACATCTGAATGATTGTATTATGCAGAAATTATGAAAAATTGGTAGATTCCCCTTTAACAAACACATACATGCACAGACTGCTCCAGACTGCATACTCCTGAACCTTTACCCCCTCCATCTGCAGAACAGGACACAGTACAATCACACACACACACACACACCACACAAGCATGCACACACACACACACACACACACACACACCACACATGCATGCACACACACACACACACACACACACACACACACAAGGAGTCCAGGCTCCAAGACTGCCCCCAGTCCGCTCATTAACCTTTATCACATCCATCTACGCAGCAGAACATAGAACAGCATCCCTAACACACACACACCCACCCACCCACACACACACACACACACCCACACACAAGCCCCAAACATGTGCCGTAATCTGCCCAGATAATGTGGTCACCATGACAACCACAGACACAAGCCAGTGAGGAGCCCCACCCATTTTAATGGGCAACAGCAACAAGACAGAGCTTTGCATGTTAATTAGATTTTACTGTGTAACCTGTAAATGAGATCAAAATTTTTTTTTAATTCAATTTCTAGGAAAACAAAAAAAACATCTTATTTGCAGCACAATGAGGTCAGCCCAGGAATCCTGTCGATGCTTGGGAGAAGAAAGAAAAGTGGAAATTAAATTTTAAGAGCACCGACGGAGGCAGGGGTGAGCAATACGATGATATTTATCACTATTATGATTAGGCTGATATCTGATATTTTTCTGCCAATGCCGATACATAAACATTCATAAAATACAAAAATTGAGATTATCATTACAGAGAAATAAAACTGTTTAATAGTTATTTAATGAATTAATTTCAAATCCCTCTTAAATCTATTTACATAATGATTATTTATCTCATACAGTTTGTATCTCTGTAAACTTATTTTCTTGTTTTGTGTATTGTGTGTTTGTGTTTTTATTAAAACAGTTTAGTTTACTCTGGTTTAGTTTAATATGTGTTTTTTTTTTTTTTTGTTAATGTTTCCTTGTGATTTTTATTTTTGTCTATGTGACAAGTATTAATTATTTTAATATTAACAGCAACCTGCCCAGGGACTGCGGAAGAAAATGAGTCACCTGGCTAAATCTAGCATACTTTCATTACGAAATAGTTATGTTGATTAATGTGTATATTGCCTGTCAAATAAACAAATAAAGCAAGTAAAGTATTTCTGTAGGGGTACAAATGCAGTAAATTGAAGCCCAGCGTCATGTTACCAAATATCAATTTAAAATATTGGTCAAATTTAAACATCTGTCTGATGCTGATACTTTTTTTTTACTTCTTATTTCTTCTTACTTCTTACTACTTATCTGTTGATACTGACATGATGTCTGATATCATTATACATCCCTATTAAATAGACTGTTTAATTGGATTTTACACAGTTCAGTATGTGAAAGACATTTTGTCACATTTTGTCACATATTTAATTACATTACATTGGTTCAGCATTCTTTTTTTGTGTTTTCCAAACTTACTGAACCTCAAAAAAGTATTTCTGACACTATATTTTTGCCATATCACCCACCCCGAGACTGAAGTTTGGCTCTGAATCAAAGTCATACGTAATGGAATGGTATGAAAATTACTTGTCAATCCAAATTCACAGTTTTCAATTAAAAACAATTCATAAAAATTTCAGCACAATTATTAAATTCATAGACTCGTTACTGTACTTCTCGTATTTCTTTAAAACACCAAAAAATGAACTAGAATTTAAATAAATATCAAATGATGACCAGCACCACTACTGTTTACGTTCCATATCATAATGTAAACATGTGCTATTCTGGCATGTGCTTTGTTGGTAGACTGAAGCAAACAGCTGTCTACTTCCACTATGACTTTTAAGAAAGACGGCAAATGTACACGCTTATCAGAATTATTAAAAAAATTGAATATGATAAATATGATTATAATTGGGATCTATACTGTGGTATATCATTAAAACTAGTAGTCACCCCATCCCCAGTCACATGACACAAATGCGACAAAGAAGCAAAATTCACAGGGAGGAAACTTCACAGTCACACAGCCAAGAGAAAATCACTTACTCTGAGCAGTGTGAAAATCTCCAGCTTAGAGGGAAGCAGACATTTTAGCCCCTGCAGCACACGGTCAGACTAGCTATGATGGGCTGATCCCACTGCGCATGAGTCTGCATGTGTATCTCAGTCCCAAAGAAAGACAGCCAGACATATCCCCACATATCCACATCTCCAGACTCACTGATCTCCTTCAGCGAGAGTCTGCTGCTGCTACAAGTCGAGCAAAACTGAAGAATTCAGCTTTGTCTCTTCCTTTTTCCTCAAACGTCTGCAGACACGCAAGCACACACAAACATGCTGGCACTCACAGTGTCCCCAGTGGTCCATTAGATTTGGGTGGTTAATGATATTCAGTTCCCCTGGAGTGAGAGCGATCAGCCATAATCTTAATTTGACATTCTTCTCACATTTGCACATGCAAAGAAAATCTTTAGCCTGACCTTTCACAAATTACAGCTCTCACAAGATAGATTATTCACAGAAGGCCTTCAGCAACATCTGCAGGGTGGCGTCCAAGACTTTGATTTAAAAAGGGGATCATTACAGCCCATTCTGTGCAAAAATGCAGTCATCTTGGAGGCTGTTACATACTGTATACCCTTAATATGACCTCTGATAACTTATGCATATATTCAACTGTTTAAGCCATAATAAGGAAAAGAGACTCATTTATAAAATCTTTAATATTGCCTGAGAAAATCATATTTATAAAACATTAAAACTGGCATAAATGTGATAAATTGTGATTTTATGTCTTTCACTGTGTTGCGTTAACCATTAACCATTGTAGGGGGAAATGGGGGGAGGACCACCCTAAGAATAATAACAACAATGAAACAGCAGCAAATTCTGTTTTTTACACCACAACGATCTAAATTATAACAGAGACAAGAGACTGTCCTTTCATTTATTTCATTTCCAGTCGAAAAAGCCGTTACGTACAACCAGGAAAAAAGCAAAAAAACATACATTTAATAGAAAACAACACCAAAACCTCCAATATCAAATCTGTCAGTAATTAATTAGTCCATTCTTTACTTTTGTGCACCTACTGCCACTTTAACTCTTCCAATCTTCCATTTTTTAGACCATCCAGTTACAGCTGTGTCCTCCCACCAAAAGCTGTTCCCGAAGCAGTCATTGGCATTGTTCTCCTTCAAAAACACACTATCAATCACACAACCTTAAACACTTAAACACACCTTAGCTGCCTTTAAATTTCTTTCTCATGTGCACTGAAGGATGAAAGCAAAATAAAACAGAGTTTCCAAAACTGTTCAAAAGTTCAAAACACTATTAAAAGATGTAGAGAAAGTGAGACTCCATCAGTGCAGGACCTGGTTGACCACCAAAACCCCATCAGATAAACAGCACTTAAAGCTTTCATCTTTGAGAGAGAGGAGAAAATCAAGCTGCTTCAGATCTGAAAACATCCACAGGTGTTCAACCCTCCACTGTGAGAAGACAACTCAGCGCGATGGGTCTGAAAGGATGTGTAGCTGTCAAGAAGCTCTTACTGAGAAAAAAGAAAAAGATAAAGAAGAGCTTTTGCTCTAGAAAAGTGAAAGTGAACAACTGATAAGTGGAGTAAGGTTTTATGGACTTATTTTACTGGGTTTACTTGGGATTAACTTGGATCATGATAAGTAGAAAATGCAACCAATGAGACTGAACTTTGGAGGGGTGGAAAAATCTGTGCAGATTTCTTTAAAAAGCAGAAAGCAAGTCTCCTGAAGTCTCCAGAAGCTAGCTGCCCAGAGCTGAGCATGTAACTGTGTATCTGACCAGCCAATCAAGCAATTAAGAACTGATTCCTAGTTGCTGTTTCAAATAATTTTAGAGAAGGATTCCTCATGAAATCCAGATATGAATACATTACTGTCACGTATCAACATTTACTGCAAAGACAGTTTGAAGGAGTTTAGTCAGCATCCCCCAGGCACTATGTCACAAGACAAAACAAGCTCTGCATTGAGATTAGTGGTCATGTGACTTGGCAACTTCTGAGTGTGGCTGTCAATGATGTCCTCAGTCAAGAAATCACAGTCAGCCACAGAATGACAGAATGAAGGCCACAGTGTGGGATAAGTATACTCTACATAGTTGGGAAATATTGGTGGGAATACTGTAAAATGTATAAAACATACGGTACTATATATACTATATCCTGTATATACTGTACTATATATATATATATATATATATATATGTATACACTATGTAAAATATATAGGAGTTTGATGAATAAAAATATAATATCCGAAGACATTTTCAGAACACATGATATACAAAACTTTCATAACCACTTTCAATCTTCTGGAGTTTAATAATCAATAGTGTTAATGTTGGGAACAGATATAATACACCAGTAAAACAGTAGTGCAACATGCTATCAGAAAGTACACTGTACAACTTTCCACATGGTACGCCTGGTTCCTTTTACTCTCTTGGACAGTCGGCATTGTTGGGATTCATACTCTCAATCTCCTAGCAATTTAAAACAGACATGCAGTTGATCAGTGTACTTTAAGTACTCACAGTACTCATACGGTCACAATGTCCAAAGCCAAGCATCACCTAAAGGGCTATAAAGCCCCTTAGCTTTGGACTGTAGAGCAGTGGCACTGTGTCTTATAAAGAGAAGGAGCTCCATCCACTACCTTTGGGATGAGTAGGCGATCCAGAACTAATCATTCAACATCAGTAGCTGATGTCACTAATGCTCTTGGGGCTGAATATGATCAGATCCTCACAGCAAAGTTCCAGCACCTAGTGTAAAGCCTTCACAGAAGAGCAGAGGCTGTTACTGCATTTCGGAAGAAATATTAGATAAGCAGATGTCTATAAACTTTTGGACATACTGTGTAGTTAGACCAGCAAGAGATTGACAGTCACTTCTGATGTTATTACTGGAGATCATAAATCACACTTTATGGACTTCTTACAAAAATAGTGTTAGTGTGTTGTTTTTGCTGTCCCAGAAGTAATGGATGAAATTCATGCAATAAGAGAATAAATCTCCATCTCACTTTCTGTGTAGTATGGGTGTATGTTTCCTCTCTCTCTCTCTCTCTGATGTGAAAAATGATTCATCCTCTCCTCAGGTGACTCATAGTGCCACACCCAGTGTAGGAGTTACAGTGATCAGAGCATCCTGGGGGTAGTCTATTTACGCAAGTGAATGTTTGCGTGTGAGGGAGGGAGAGGGAGAAGGAGAGAGGAAGGCAGGAAGAGAAAGAGAGAGAAAGAGAGAGAGAGAGAGAAACAGTGACAGAGAGAGATAGAGACAGAGAAACAGAGGCAGAGAGAGACAGAGTGAGAGAGACTGAGAGACAGAAAGAGAAAGAGACAGAGAGAGGCAGAATGAAAGAAAGAAAGAGAAACAGAAAGACAGAGAGAGAGAGAGAGACAGAAGGAGAGAGAGAGAGTTTCTTGACAGATCAAATCGATTTCTCTCTCCGTGCTCTGTGTGAACAGTGTTCTCTCTGATGAAGCTCTGAATGGCCCGACAACCCTTTGACAGCACAAACTGAAGACCTACCAAACTGCAGCCAGGCGCCAGCACTGCCTAGCAACCCACTGTACTCCACACATCCATCTTATCTGGAGCTGCACTGCACTCTGAGCTGTGTGGATCAGCAGTGCAGCACAGGCTGGCCTTAGTCCAGCTAGCAGAGGCACCAGTACTCAGCAGCACTCTCTTTATGTGGAGAGGAGGAGTTCACTATTTTTCATCCTCTTAAAGAAAGATTTCTTTTTTCTTTGTAATTTCCAGTGTTGTTTCTAAAAGACATCAGTGCTTGCAGTGATTGGAAAACTGGCACAAGTCATTTTCTTAGAAGACATAAAATAACTAAAAGAGAATATAAGCAAAAGTGCAATATCTATATAAAAGTAAACAAAACATGTAAACTATAAGGTTACACCTTAACATTAAATGAGCTGAGCATTACAAGTTAATTTACCATCTGATCTTGTGATTGTTTATGAAGTGTGCCTCTGATGTTCTGGCTGAAATGAGTGTGAGGGGAATTTCTAATGTGGCTTAAACATTCCTAGCAAACTACGGAATCCACAACCAAATAGAGGTGGTCTCCACAACCTAATAGAGGTGGACTCCACAACCTAATAGAGGTGAACTCTACAACCTAATAGAGGTGAACTCTACAAGTGAATAGAGGTGGATCCACAAATGGATTGAGGTGGACTCCACAACCAAATAGAGGTGGAGTCTGCAACCAAATAGAAGTGTAATACACAACATAATAGAGATGGACTTCACAACCAAATAGAAGTGGACTCCTCAACCAAATAGAGGTGGAGTCCACGATTGAAGAGAGGTGGACTCTACAGGTGAATAAATTGGTGGCTACTAACATCCCTACAGAGCAAGCTATTTGTTCAGCCAATCAGAATCAGCTCTTAGCAGCTACTTAAATCCTGTGGAGAGAAGCAGCTGATGAAACTCATGTTTTCTCCACAAGGCTGAAGATGGCTTCCTATTCACCAACTTCTTATTAAAGTTTAAATAAGAAAAGAAAGGTATCTGATCTTCGCAATAACAGCACACTTTCACCATCTAAGGCATCCATTTTTTCCAGTTTCAAGAGTGGTGCAGTAGATCTTTTTATGATTATTACTTATAAATAATATAAGAATATCATCGATTAAACAGAACTATAGAAACCATTCCTGTGTCACCAATTTTATACCATGAAATCTAACTGTATTCCATTCACAGTGCGAACCATCTCGTAACCCCATGCTGGAAAAAATGAATATTAACATGCATAGACACCTCCACTCAGAATACACTTATGTCTATTTGAAATAACTTAACAACTCAATGTAATTTGAGAATTTAAGCGTGCAGTTTGCATGACACTATTTAGTGGGGTAAAAGCTACTTTAGCCTCATAGCTCGTGTTCAACTAAAGAAACAAACTTCAGACACCAATCAATCGTCTTGGCTGTTTGACTACTTTGTGGTTAAGGGAAAAACTGAATAATTTTATTCTGAACGTTTCCTTTGCATCCCTTTTTAAACTTGACAGAACTACACAAATTCCTCCAACGAATAATAACTGCAGGGTAAGAATAAGCTGCTTTCTGCAACCCTGCTGAGCTGTGGTTTCAGTAAAGGCAGGGATGCACTACCGTAATCCAGTAAGAGCTCGTCCAGCAGCTAGTCTCTAATTGACATCTCAGCGTCTGAGACGGTGGAGTTTCTCTTTCAGGTGTCGGACTGCATCATCCGTCTCACAGAGTAATCCCGTCACGCCTTTCATTTGTGAACTCGCTGCTATTCATCGGCCTTTAAACACGACTCATTCACATTCAACCATGCTCGATTAGCATGTACTATGTCTGCAAATGGAGACAATGGGTTGTACGTCCCACGGAGGAACAATTTCAGAATATTTCATCACTTTATCATCGTTTCAGGCAAGATGTTTCACATTACGCCAAATCTCAAGAATCAGAAGCGGATTTTATTAGAAAGCACACTGAGGCAATTAAGAAAACACCTGTAATATGTATTTGTATTGCAAGGAACAACTGCATGGATCAGAAAAAAAAAACTGATTTAGACCAACTGACCTATCTACGCTCCGCAATTTTTACAGCAGGCTGACCAAAATCCCGTTCACCCTACCGAGAGAATTGTTGTCAAAATACTTACACTTAAAGTGAGTTAAATTATTTCCAGTGATATTGTTAAATATGAGAGGACACACTGTTAGACTGGCTGTGGTTTCTGTCACATTATCTCACCCTGCATTAAAGCTATAGCAAGCATCCACGATTACATCATCTTCTAACATTGTAGCCACTTTAAATTCACAGAGATCTAAACATTTCCCCCACTGGCTCAAAAAGCCAGTCAACTTTTTGGTTAGTCAGCAGGGGTGGAAAATAAGAAACTACATTAAAAACGTACTCTCTTTACTGTACTTCTGTACATTTTTCCCTAATGGTACCTTTAGGAGTGAAATTAAATCAGAGTACTTTTACCAGCTAATTTTTAATGAAATACTTAAAAATCTTTAGTAACATTACAGAGTAAAAATAGATTATGAGTGTTTCGGCTCCTAAGTCAATTAGAACAAAGCCCAGTTCAATTTAAAAGACCCAATCAAAGCCAATCAAAACACAGTAAAACAGCAGGTTCTAGCTGCAAAAAAACACTTCAGTCCTGATAAGTTCAGAAAAAAGCTTAGCGAGAGACAGAAAGGGGAGAACATTACCAGCACACACAAGGAAAATACTTTATCCAAATGGTCGTCATTGTAAAATTAATTAAAAAAAGGTGTTATTATCAGCTGCCAAATCTGCCTCTCGAAACCTGCTGATATCTCCACTTTGCACAACTGAACTCCGACTCTGAGGAGACTGCTGAAGAGAACAGTTCTAATCGTCCATTAGGCGATTGCTTGTTGGTTTAGAATAAAAAGCGGCTATTTATTAAACCTAAAATCTGTTGTGTATATTTTAATGCAAGTGTAAGTCAGTTAGCTACTTCAGTTAACTTTGCTGTCAGCCCGTATGATCTACCCATATAAAATACGGTTTTGTCACAGTTTTGCTGCTATTCGTCATTATGACAGGGGAAATCTAGTAACACAGCTTTGCCCATAAACTCACTGCCTTAATGCTGTTGCGCTGAGATTAGTTTTACACTTTCGGTTGTTTTTCGGGCTTACTGGTCTAAACAGTAATCTGATCAGACTGAGGGTGGTGGAGTATGAAGCTCTTTTGTCACGCACACACTGTACACAGACAAAACAGATAACAGCTCACATTAATTACGAGCCATCAGAGAGATCATGGCATTACCGGAACAGAGTTTAAACAGCGCTGTGCTGTAATATTCAGATCATCGTTCGGTCTAACTGTAGAAAAAAAAAAAACTGTAAAATTACCCCGCCTGGATAATCATCTAGTTAAAAACTTATATGCAAAAATACATTTACTCATCCATCTCACCTTACAGATAATTCTACTTTTGGTTTGTCAGTTCATTACAGAACACAGCTTGGCTCTGCGCTCTCTCTCTCTCTCTTTCTGCCTTTCTCTCTCTCTCCCTCTCTCTGACCTTCTGTGTCTTTAACTGTGTGTGAGGCTGTTTAGGTGTTTGTCTTTATGAAACACAGTAAAATACATTTCTGATTCTGTATGAAGTAATTAGTATGATCAGCAGAGCAATATATCATATTAAAGAAAATCAAGGCTGGATGAATTGAGTTTATCAGTGAATTTACACAGTTTAGAGGCTGTGAATCCGATGTTCACTGTCTGTAGATGTTGAAACCTATAAGTTAATGTAAGTTGATGTTCAAAGAGCTGACGGGCAGTAGAGCTGTCACTAAAAAATACACTATTAACTTAGTAATGTACCCATAATCTGTGTTTTTTTTAAAGATCAAACCAAAAAATCGACTTAATTAACAGTAACAAACTCTGCACAACCTTTCAGGGATTCTAAACTGCTTTGTTGGAAACAGAGAAACTAGGAAGCCTAAATCTAACCAGGAAAAGCATGGAGTTTAACGTAAACCTTGTTCCTTACACAGTCCACATAAAAATATATAAACGTGTGTTAGTTCACTGTGATAAGTCTTCAGGATCTCATGTAAAATGTTTTGCTTTAGCAGAGTTAATACAGAAACTCAGTTATTCACCTAGTTTTCCAATAAACTACTTATGTACTCTTACTTTCTTCTAATTCCTAATTTCTTTTATTAATACTTTTACTTGTACTCAAGTAAATTGTCACTACAGTATCAGTACTTTTACTTCAGTGAGGGATTTTCAGTACTCTTCCCCCCTGTTAGTCAGTCATATTGAGCCAAAACTAACTAATATTCTAATCCATCAGTATGACACTTTACACACATACAATATACATACATTTGAAATGAATAATACACTCTAAATTTGGATATGTTCAATGTTTCTCATAAGGTTGAATGGGACTGGTCCAACTAGCATATCCAACCTAAGAAAGAACACATTTGTAGGCAAAGAATGGGTCAATTATGGAAAGTCTGAAAAATAACAACAGCCAGAGTACAGACTACATAAACTGCCTATAAACAAGCACAGGATTGCATGTCAATCCATTATGTCATTATTTAGGTTTATTTATTTATTTTTACCAATTGTTTAATTTTCCCTACTGTTAATTCTTAAGCCATTTAGTTCTGCAAATGTTGACAAAAAATTATACTCAGTCTTTCACAGCCTTTTTACAATGTAGCACTACTGTAAGCTGTTGCAACTGATTTGCAAACCTCAGAAAAATGAAGTATCAGCATTCACATGTATCATGTATTGTAAAAAGCCTTGAGGTATCATGATGTTATATTTTTGCCATATCAGCCCCCTACATAGTGGCCGATTTTGGCTGTGTTCTATCTATGATGCCATTATTATGGTAAACCAACAAAGAATTCTGTTCATTATCGAAGGTATCGAGGGGAAATGGTTTGGGAAAATGACCTGAATGACAAGTACAACAGTGGAAAGACTGCATTAGGTACTGGTCTGCTATATCTGTCCAATTGCTCTGAGGAAACTATATTACCCAACACAGCACAATGCTCAGCACAATCACAACTTCTCAGAGAAAGATCCAAACAAGCCAGTGAACAAGCTCATCTCTTTTTAAATCACTGCAGAACTGTTTGGAGCCCAACCCGATATAAATGAAATACTTTCACTGGAGTCAGCAATGCGCCAGAAGCAACCCTCACTCTGCATTTCCCTGTCGACGGCATCCGTTGCCTCGCAACCGGTTTGAACGTTCAGTGAATTCCTGCTTTTGCCATCTTGTGTCTTAGAATGCTTATTCACTTGGAATAGCAATGCAGTTATAGCCCCCACACCCCCCACCCCTGACTATTTATTTGCAGCAAGAGAATTAAGTTGATTGACGGACAGCCATTCTGCTCAGACTAAGGAAGGAGAAATCCCCTTATTCCGCCCAGTCTACATGTCTGTCTCCTTCAGTTAAAGCAACAAGATGCATTCTGTTCCTCCTCCCCTAACAAATCAAGTGTTGTTACGTTTGGCGTGAAGGCAATAAGAAGGAATAAGAAGGAATTGCTGTCTGTGTTAATCTGTCTCCCCAGCTCTGGGTGGCGCTGATGTCATGGACGGTGATGTCATCACCGGCACTGTCCAGCCAACTGCAGCTCAAGCTGGTGCGTAACATTCTCTCTCATCTGTCTTCATTTCTTCCCTTTTTCTCCTTTCCATTCTCTGCCTGGTCTTTCTTCCTTTCCCTTCTTCTGCTGTCCTTCCTTTCGTTTTCCCCCTTCGCTAATTATCCTTCACTGTGCACATCCTCACTGCTTCTTGAGAGGAGAGTTCACTTCCAATCTTGGTTGGGTGGTCTCAGCTTTTGAGAGGTAGTCACACACATACACAGTCCAACACCTTATTTTATAAGATCAGGACACAGGGTCTTATGTTCCATATTTATTTTGTATATAATCTTGTATTTTCATTTCTGTCGTTTTTAAAAGATTTTATTTTTCACATAATATGAAAATTCCATATTAATAAATACATAATAATAACATCCTATATGTATTCTATATGTAAGCAATATGTATCTTATATATTATATATATGTTAATACCTATATGTAATAATATGTTCCATATATATTCTATATATGTAAGTAACTATACATAACAAAAACGTGTCACATATGTATTATATATATGTAGTACTTACATGTAGTAACTTTGGCCTGAATAATTCACATACTAGATTATTTGTTCATTACATTGGTATTTCATTCATTCTGTATTTAATATTTGAAAACTTTGTATTTTTTGCCTCTGTCTGTCTGTCTGTCAATGGTCATCTGCAAAATTTGTTAAACTCAGCAAATAAACAGTAATTGTGCATTAACATGTGCAGAAATGTGTTCTCTGTAGTGGATGTGTTAACCTATTCTGATGTAGAAAATCAAAACATTTGACCAAGTGCACCCAAACTTTTGTATATGATTGTACTAGCCACATATATAACCACAATAATATATATATGTTTTATACATTGGTCTGAAATTTTCTAAATGAACTTTAAACCTAATGTAACCTCAACCTGAGGAACAAAAAATAAATGGCTTTCAGTTTTAAAAAATAAATTTTGTTTGTACAGTATGAACACATTTGTCCAGTAAACGTATAAAAACACCCACTTACACACACACGCAAACACTCCCACCTTCCAACACACCTACACATGCACTTCACCTTGGCATGCCATGCCGTCCTGCCTGACGAATGTGATAATGCGATTAGGAGCAGTAACCCCTGGGCCTGCTCTGCTGATATGCTAAATACAGAGTCATGCTGGAGAGAGGCCTGAAGATCAATAACTCTAACACAACAGCAGCAGCCCAGGACCTCCCACCTCATCCAGGCTTTCTGCACCACCAGCCCAACAGCCCAGCACACCAGCAGCATCCTCTGATTAATCCTGCTATCAATCTGCTGATCTCTCAGGTTTAGAGGAGGAACAGACTGGAAGGAGAGGATATGCATGTCAATAGATCTCATTATAGGTAAAGGAAAAAGATAAACATAGCCCTTCTTATCATGTTTGTCTCTCTGCTGTTAGGTTGCTGGTGGACGTTACATTTGGAGGCTCGTCTCTTTCTCTGTTTTTCTCAGTTTTGCGATAAATTTGATCATCCACTGCGCTCCATAGGGAGACCGTAAACAGCACTGCTTTGTGGCGTGCCTTTCGTACTGATAGTACAGCAATCAATCCGAGAGCACACAGCTCACAGGACTATGTTCACTCCCTCCTGCCAAAGCTGCTGGCACACGGCCAAGACAATGGATAGCGCAATAGAGGAGAAAACAGTTGCAGACTGAGCCAGAGGAGTTGACGAGTTTGCAGACATGACATCTCAATCAACAATATAACATGTGAAACGCGGCTGCTTGAGGGCAAAACTGCTGAAGAGAATAGTTCTAAACTCAAAAATAGCACACTCTGCTGTGGAATTCATCAGGAGGACCGAGTTCTCAGTTCAATTTTTTCTCACTGCTGCAGAGACTTGGTCTAAACATATAAGAATACTTTACAACAGAAATCAGTTGTTACTGAAGATTAATGGACAAGCTTAATAGAATTGGTGTTAACCTCTGCTACAGTGTAGCTCACCACTATGGCTGGACATAGGTGATATAACACATCTCTATTTAAAGCCCCCTAGTGGCCATTCCACCGATGGAATGGAAATCAAATCAGACATTTTTAATTAATAAAATCAAATAAAATATTTTTCTCTATTACTTTGTTATCAAATTATTAGTACACTGTTGGTGAGCTGTTGTCTGTGTTGAGCTGCTAGCAAGCAATGAGGGGTGAAAGAAAAGGGGTAGGAAGTAGCTTGTAAACACATTAAAAATATTTTTATAAATGCTGACTTGCTTGCTCACCTATGAAGACATATAGAAAATACAGTTCATTTTTGTTTTTGTAAATCATATTATAATATTTCCATTACACAAATGCACAGATGAGCCAAAACATTATAACGACACACAGATAGCAAGTAAATAGTCGGTTCTCATATTCGACGTGATAAATGCGGGAGAAATGGGCAGGAGTGAAGACCTGAGTGACCCTGACAGGGATCCTAATGGTTATGACTAGACAACTGTGTCAGAGCAACTTCAAAATGGCAAGATCTCTAAATTCCCCATATTTCAATCCGATCAAGCACCTGTGGGATGTGCTGGAACAAGAAGGCTATGGCAGCTCCACTTTGCGATTTACAGGACTTAAAAGATCTGTTCCTAATGGCTTGGTGCTGGATAACACAAGGGCACCTTTAGAGGTCTTGTGAAGTCCACGTTTTGATGGCACGGGAAGGACCAACAGCATTTAGGCATAATGTTTTGGCTCATTGATGTATGTTTGACCAGTCTTATCAAAGGAACAATGCATAGTGACCTAATTAACACTAAAGTTAATGTTGTCCGACCTAGAGCGAGTTAATGACTTAACCTGAAGTGGACAGCAATTCTTACAGTATAACATCTATGTCAGTGGATAACGAAAGCAAAAGAACAATTATGCTGAAAGTTAAAACAAAAAAAGAAGCCTGGGAGCATTTTCTTAAAATTAATGATGAAGTAGTCATATACAACATGTGCAAGTCTTTCCACAGAAGCATGACATTTTCTTTAACCACCAGAAAAAGAAAATATTCTATTGTTGACTCTGAAGCAGAAGAATGGTCAGTAAACATTAGTTTCACCTCCATGCTGGAGTTCTGATAAACCAAACCACTCCCTGAGGACACGCAGTTCACACTGATTTGTCAGAATGAGCTAATGTTGCCCCTACAAACATCACTAAAGTTCATGTTACATTACTAAAGATAGTGACTGGAGTATCCTAAGCCGTATACGTTTCTGTTAATTAGGAATATTAATCAGACTATTTCAAAAAACTACTAAACATACAGCAACACGTCTTGCCACAGCATTACATACACCGATCAGGCATAACATTATGACCACCATTTTATCAGGTACACTTACTATATAGGTGCACTTTGTAGTTCTACAGTTACAGACTGTAGTCCATCTGTTTCTCTGCATACTTTTCTAGCCCCCTTTTACCCTGTTCTTCAGTGGTCAGGACCCCCATGGACCCTCACAGAGCAGGTACTATTTGGGTGATGGATCATTCTCAGCACTGCAGTAACACTGACGTAGTGGTGGTGTGTTAATGTGTGTTGTGCTGGTACGAGTGGATCAGACACAGCAGTGCTGCTGGAGTTTTTAAACACCTCAGTGTCACTGCTGGACTGAGAATAGTCCACCAACCAAAAATATCCAGCCAACAGCATCTCGTGGGCAGCGTCCTGTGACCACCAATTAAGGACTAGAGGATGATTAGCTCATACTGTACAGCAAGAGATGAGCTATCGTCTTTGGCTTTACATCTACTGGGTGGACCAACAACGCAAGTTCGTCTAATAGAGTGGACAGTGAGAGGACACCGTGTTTAAAAACTCCAGCAGCACTGCTGTGTGGTCATAATGTTATGCCTGATCAGTGTACATAAGCTATATAAGTACAACAGGTTAATTAGTTTAAAATACAGCTCATTTTACAGCTCTTCACATTTACAGGCCACATTCACGAAGATTAATCAATTATTAGTGGATTCATTCACATGAATAATCGAATATCACAATATCTGTCTTTTGTGGGCCTAGTTTTAAGCATATACTGCAAGTTCTGCCTCTGGAGAACTATTTTACTGAAGACTTTAGTCTGTGCCCTAATGTAACACACTGTGTTCAGGTATTCAGATGCTTCTGACATATCTTGATTAGCTGGATTTGAATGTGTTAGATTAGGCCCGGAATTGAACTCTGCAGGAGCGCAGCTTTCAAGGAGATTGAAGGCTGGAGATAACTGGCCTAAAGACTCAGAGCCATAAAAAGCTTTTATCAGGATGAGGCTTTCCTGCAGCAAATTGCTTTAAATTTGGATCAATTTAGGAAATGACTGTGGATTGGGGTCAGATGAACTGATGTGTAGTATTGTGCAGTTCAAAAAGTGCCAAAAGTACTGGTTCATTAAAACTGTCATACCAACTGATAAGCTAAAGTCTGTAGCTATTAAAATGTTCTAAAAGCTTAAGTTGGTTTTCCAGAAACAGACTAAGCCTAGACTGCAATACATCTCATTTTAACCCCTTAAATTCCTAGATGTATTATATCTTAAGGCTTATTATTTAGCAATTACTTGGATAGCAGTGCTGTCTGAGTTATTTTTCAATTACAGTAGTTAGGAATGTAAGTCTGGTCATTCAATGTTAGCACGCACCAGTCTGCGGATCTCCCTCTCGCACTCTTTCTTGATGCGGCTGATCTCCTCCTGGTGGAGGTGGTAGACGCTCCGGATTTCCGCTGCTTTGATCTTGTCTGCCTGCACGGCCACATTCAGCGCTTCTTCCATCTGCCGCTTCACCCCCTTCAGCTCGGAGATCTCCTGCTGCAGCCGCGAACGCTCCAGCTCAAACCCCCGTCGCGCCTCCTCACGAGCCTCCGCCATCAGCGCCGATTTCACCTGCAGGACAACCAGTAAACAGCACGTCATTGCTATTTTTACTTTAATTAGGTCTGCGTTAGAATGACAAAGTACTTAGAAACTATTTCTTTTTCAGAAAGTTAAAATAACTTCTTAACATTTTTGACGCAGTGTTTCAGAGACACTTAACGTCCCTCTTTTTGTGTCGAGAAATCCTGGAGAAGCATTCGAACCAGAGTGCACTAAGGGAACTGTAAAGCACAAAGGTGGAAAAATCAAAATCTAGGACTGTCTTTCTTACAATGGTGGGAGTGAACTTGTGTTCACTGAGTGAGCTTACATGCACTTAACAATCCGATCATAATCAGATTCCTGTAGTTATCTGATTGTTCAAATGGTCATGTAAACAGCACACTTTGATATCTTAGATCAGAGTAAGGTCTAGAAATCTGATTAAGGAATCTGATAAAGAGACCTGGATTTTCGCTCAGTAATCAGATTTCTCAGTGCATGCAAACTCTTACTCTGATTTCTTTCGACTTTCTCAGTCTGCACATGTGCAAAAAACAGATTGCGGTACCGGAAATAAGCAAGCAACGTTGTCACAAGATGGCAACAAAACACTTTTGAAGCGACACTAAAACCAACTACATTCTTGACAAAATAAAGAGTTTAAATATTCTTTATTTTCTAGATGATGTATGTCCATATTCAACAAAAGCGGTGTGACATTATTCCTAAAAAAAAAGCTGCGGCATGAAGTTTGAGTTTTACATTACATTTACATCACGTCTTATTCTGTGAGTTTATTGGCCGGCTGCAAAGCAGAAATCCGATTACTGCCTGACTCATGTAGACCTGGAGTTTCCCCATTATCTGATTACTCAAGTGCATGTAAAAACGTTGATCGGATTACTGACAAAATCAGATTTTCTGCAGTTATCGGATTATTAACTGTATGTAAATGCGCTCACTGATGTGATCATGATCTCAGAAATGTGTACAAAGGCATTTTGGATGCAAACCTGCAGAAAACTGAGAAGAAACTGCTCTAATGACAACAATCTGAAACACACCAAACGCTTTTTGAAAGAACACTTTGCCGAAAGGAAAACTATAGTTTTGGAACTGTCGGTTTTAAATAAATGCTACTTGGTTTGATGTTTTGTTTCCAACACCATAAAAATACATTTGTAGGTACTGCATAAATGTCCAAATACTTATTGGAGCCGCTGTACATCAGAACAAAGTCGAGGAAGATTTCTGACTTTTCCATGTTAATAAGGGCAGCCCTAATGCACTAACTGGGCACATAAGAACAGTGAAAAAATGGAATGGCTCAGTGCAGGAATACAGTAAAAACAGCTCCAAGGGCTTTTCTAATTATAGACAAATTTCCCGTTTATAATTGCCTGATTAGGGAACACACGACCTTTCCAGCAAACCTTCGACCTGTTCTTCACCTTGTCTGTAGAGCCATCTCGGAGTGCGTTAACGAGGGCCTGCAGCCTTTGGATCTCGCCATCTTTGATCTTAATGACTCGCAGCAGCTCAGACTCATGCTGCCGCAGCAGCGTCTCCCGGACGCCGTGCAGCTCCCGCACTTTCTCCTCGTGCAGCTTGGCCTTCAGCTCCGTCACCACCACCGCAGACTTGTGCTGCTCATGACGGACCTCATGTGTCTTCTCCCTCTCCAGCTTACTAACCTGGAGGAGCAGAGGAGACAGAGAAGGCAGAGGAGAAAAAAGATTAAATATATAAGAGCAGATTATAAAATGATTGGTAAAAGAGCCCTCTGTGGAAATGCTCAGTGAATGACTGATTCATTGTGACATATTTCTTGGCACTAGATTGTTTTTCTGGTTTTGTTTAAAGAAAGAGACCAGGGGCTAATTCAGTCTTGAGGGGAGTATTCACCCTGCCCTAACACACCTGAGTTCATGTGTCAAGTTAATTATCATGTCATTATCATATCACTAAATAAGCAGGGGTCAGAGGAAACTCAGCATTGTGCAGTGCTCTGGATTAAGATAATTTGCATACATTGTCTATTGTCAAACCTGGTCCTGGAGTATCCCCTGGCCTGTACACACTTGATCCAACTAAGCAGTTAAATAGCAAGCGCTTCCTGAGTTGAAGTGGGTGTTTTAGAGCAGGAAAACACAAAAATGTGCAGGACAGGGGGTACGTCTGGACCAGAGTGGAGAACCAGTGGTCTAAGAGTAGCAAGTCAAAGTGATTGGACTGAAATTAGAGACTACAACACAGTCCTTCTACTCCTGTCCTCTAAAAGACTTTCTACTTGTTTTTCTTTTTTTTAATCACACATTTTTTACAAAGCAAATAAGTGTGAAGGTTTATTTGTGAAGGATTTTTTCCATAAATACCCCTTGCCAGTGAAATCCCTCTGTTGCTATAAACTAAATCATTGTTTTGTTTGATAATGGATAGCAATGGCATGTTATTCCCTCTGTTTGGTAGTCATCATTTGTGGTCATGTTAGCTACTACCTGGCCTTGACTTACTACTACTAGCCTAGGTGGCTGAAAATCTCAATTTTTGTCAGATTCAACAGAAGAAAGGAAATGGTGGATATTCCTCAAGGACAAATTAAACTCAATATGATAAACAGAAAATAATACTAGTATGGGGTAGGTGATATGGCAAAAACAATATCACTATACTTTTACACAACATATTTTCAAAATAGAGTATGCATTATGATATTCTGTTTGAGGTTTGTAGTGTCACATTTAAAAAAATGCTATGAGTACAATGACTTTTGTTCAACATTTTACATTCTGTGCTACAGTAAATCCAGTTAAACAGGCTTAAGTAGGCACTATTTGCAATCAAACATGCAGCTGGTCAGTGCTCGTATGAGGGCTAAATGATTAATCGTGCAAGTGAAACTGCAATTGGAAAGAGTACAATTTTCAAATTGCAAGATCTGCAATTTTAATTATATCCTACATTATTCAGAATTGTCCAAACAATGTTTAAGTGGGGAAATTTAATATAATGCCACAAATGACATAATGACATAAAGTTTGAACTGGCATTCTGATATTCAGCATATATGTGCTGGTATTTTTGTCAAAAAAGGCCTAAAGCTTAATTACTGAAAATAATGACATTTGACTTACAATTGCAATATCGGTTAGAAAAATTGCAATTAGATATTTTTCACAAATAGTTCAGCCCCAGTCAGTACTGATGCCATCCATACTATCAGAAAAGCGTGGCATAATTTCTCTTGACACGATAAAATACTGTCACATTACTCACCCCCAATATGGTCTCATTATATTTTTCAATAAGAAAAAGCTCAAAAGTTACTAACTTTGTGCATGAAGGTTTTCCATAATTGTGCCATGATGGAGGCTATAGCCAGTGAATGCTCTTTTAACTGCCCTTGATATAAAGAGCCTCACTTGCAAATGCAATCTTACAAATTAAATCCACAAAAATTATTCACGTCAACTGTAGAAGGCTGGCGTTTGTAATAAATGTGTTTACTATACTAGAGGATTATTACTTTGGCCTTACAAGCATTATGACCTGTACACAGTCAGTACCATCACAGACAAACTACACATAGATTTTGTTAGTATTTTGTGTCCCTTGACTCCAAACTCAAACAGTCATTTTTGGCCTGATGTTTCCAAATGTTTGCACAAATGCTGCTGCACTACATCTGGAGGTTTCCAGTCATTATTTAACCTGCAGAGGACGTTCAGCCTGGACTATTAATAGAATGTTAGTGTTTCAGGACACAACCCTGTTACACAGTATTCAGGGTCACATTAGAGCGTTTCCTGTGCTTACATATACTGACATGAACCATAGAGGACTCCAACACCACACACACAAAAACACACATACAGACACAAAATGCTGTAACAGAGAAATTACTATACATATTATCCTGCAAGAGAAAACCAGGCAAATGACTCACACACCACTGAAAGTCATAGCACCCTCAGGCTAAGTCTCTACTGTCTGTAGTAAAAATAACCCAAAACAAACTGTGACGAAATTATTTGTCTACCTACTTAGGCCATCATTACGAACACAGAACTGCAGCTATGAATAGCAGTGAGTTGCTATTCCTTATGTGACCTGGTTTATTCTGGTTGAATAACCTGTGGGACTAGGCCACTGTTCCAGTGTAAACATTTGGAAAAACAGATTCAAAATCTAGTGCATCATAGTGGATAAAGAAGATATCAGTACTGCATCAATAATACAGCCTAAAAGCTTTAGTTTGATATCGATTTATTGACCAATATTTAGTGTCACAATGATGCTGCATTAATTAGCCTGTGTTCTGGTAGAATGGGTATAATTGTGTCTCATTACTAAGACTTTTATGGTGGTTTGCATTTATATAAAGTATTTTGAGCCTGTAAATGTAATCAGTTACCGTCCATATTCGCAGTTAAATATCACTGATCCTAAATATCAACACTTGCAGATATATTACATATTAATAATTGGTTCAGAATTGTCACATTAGTATATCCATAGCGACTTTTTTCCTTAGAGCCCTAAGCCGTTCCTGGGCATGTTCTGTCACCTTCACATGTAAGTTCACAACAGATCCATCTCTGACTGTAATATCTAAGTATTGCAGTCTATGGAACCTGCAGCAACTAATCAACTTACAGCACTTTGCAAAAGTTAGAGATCAGCCTACTATTTAATTTCCAGGCTGTGACTCCTCATGAGTATACATGACCTTGTAGACCACCAAAACTATCAGATAAACAGCTTTCATCTTTAGGAGAAATTCAAGATCAACTCTTTCTTCAGATTTGAAAAAAAACCCACAGGTGTTTCTGTTCATCCATCCATACACACTAAATACTGAAAAAAAAAAAGATATTATACTTGCTGTTGAGGCTTCTGTGTAAGCCTTACCAGCCAAATATACGGTGTCATGTTCCGTTAAATATATTGTGCTTACTGACCATTCTGACTGGAAATGAAAGCTCTGTATGTGAATATGGACAAGACAAAGAAGATCGTTGTTGACTTCAGGAGAGCACAGAGCGACCACTCTCTGCTCACCATCAACTCCCCTGTGAAGATCATGCCTAGTTACTGCCTAGTTTGGGAACTGCACTGCCTCCAACCTTAACTCCCACAGACTGAACTGACGGACACCCACACAGACACACACACAAATATACATAACAATATGACACCATTCCACTCAGAAATTCCAGAATATGTCTGTGACACCATATTTAAATATACATATTGCATTTCACACTGAAATACATTTTTGCAGATTTTATTTCTTTAACAATATCGGCTGGTAGAATACTTCATCAACCAAATACTGTATTCCGTTGCTGTTGTTCTGGTTGCTACCTCAGTGACTGCTATGCTGATATATGCTAGGCTAACTGCTAATATGTCATAGTATGTTACACCCTGCTTTGCACAATCTACATACTCTCAGTACCATGTACTGCCTGAGTTCTGTTTACTGTAAGTCTTCTGTATTTATTGCACTGCATTGTCTGCACCGTGTATATTGTATTGTCTTGCACTTGTGTTCCTGTGTTGGTACTGGAGGAATGTTGTTTTGTTTCACATTTAATGATGAAATCTCTTGAAACACAATATATACAAATGCCAAAATGTTTTGGAAGATCTGGGAACTTCAGAAAACATTGTGTATGTTTTAGTATAGTACTCACATATGTGCTTTTTTTCAAAGACTGGATCACTGATCGTAAATCAGTGTGGTTCTGATTTTGCCCATGAGTACGGCCAGCACAAGAGTAAATAAAATCACAAAAAGAAGAAAGAAATGAACTAGACACAGTGGCCTGAAGGTCTGATGCTTATTATAGGTCGAAGCCAGCGTGTGTGTGTGCATGTAGCCAGATGGAGTCAGCAGCCCTGTGGTAAAATAAAATAGTTGGGCAAAACTCAAATTTGACTATGGACCAAAACAGGCCAGACGGTCATCGAACAGCCTCCACGTCCACATGGGATGTATAAATCCCGGAGCACCCGCAGACCCACTGTGTGTGTGTTTAATGTAGCTGGAAAGACTCTGTGGGGTCTGCATGATTTGTAGCTGAGTAAGGCACTGGTGCTGTCCAGAGAGATTGCAGTGCTGGAGGCTAAGCTATCCAACAGGCCTCCAGTGACAACCCAGTCATCCATCACATTAATTAAGGTCATGAGGGAAAGCACACACACTCAGTGACCATGGCTGGATATGGGCTCAAAAACAGGACAGTTACTGTTTGGAAACACTGGCCACTTAGAAGCCCCTCTTTTTAAGCTCCACCTTAGAGTGCAGTAAGAGAGAGTAGCCCATCTGCTGATGAACAGTTAACGGTCATGCTCTAGCCCATCATCAATGGTCAATGTCTGACCACAGAGGTGCGTTTGGCTGGATATTTTTGGACATTGGACCACTCTCAACCTAGCAGTGACACCGCTGTGCTTCATACATTCACACCAGTGCCATATGCGCTACCATGGGACTGCCAAGTCAGCATCACTGCTGTAACGGTCCACCACCCAAATAATGTCTGGTGAACTGCAGTCCTTTGGTCAGAAACTGACCAATGATGAACAGGGTACTGGTGAACTGAAAAAAGTCCATGACAACAGCAATAGGTAGGCTAAAGTCCATTACTATTCACCAATATAGTGGACCTACAAGGTAGGTGGAGCTCATAAAATGGCCAGTGAGTGAAAGTGCAATGTAGGATTTTCTAATAAAGTGGACAGTGAATGTATAATCAATGAACATCACGTCTCATATTACACTTAGTGTGAGATACAGCCTGTGCACTCTCAGCATGTAAAATGAACTAGGCAGTGGTAGGCCAGTATAGTCTCTGAAGCAGAGCTTTGATGTAAGGAAGTAAGAGAAACAATAGCGGAAGAAGAGATGAAAAACCTCTCAGATCAGAGAAGCAGCAAGCACGGCAGATCCGTTCTGACCAAGAAGAGGGTCTGAAAAATGGGTCGAATGACTTGTGATAGGCCAGTTATGTAGATGAAAACAAAGAGGGCGAGAGAAACAAAGATGACGCTTCACACTGAAACTAATACCCAGCTGACATGATTTGACTCTGTATGTTGTTACCACCCCCAGTGTTTAACCCTTAAAAGTCACAGTTAACAGTGGGGAACTGTGAGGGAATTCTAAGCCTAATATTTCCTTTAAAACAACAAAATACATGTATGTAATTTGTAGTTTTACATGTATCATGTTGGTTGTATTAAAACTCAAGTATTGCAGTAATAACCATATTTAATTGTTATATTTTGGTGGGAATCAAAAGGTTTAAATTCTTGAAATTGCCAATGAAAATGATCCAATAGGGAGTTTTTTCCTCTGTGGCATCTAGGTAGATACAGCCAAGTGAGCGTGCCCAGCGGTTAGGACTTTAGCAACTAAACTGCAGTCCTATTTTGTCAGATTAAATACCAAGATAATTACAAAGTGACAGGAGAATCAGCCTATTGTATTTTCCAACAAGTGCAACCAATTTTGTGAGAAAGATTCCGGAAGTCCTAGATACGTCACTGACTGCGAGTAAGAAAGGTAGATTGACCAACGTGTTTTAGTCAGATGTTAGAATTGGAAAATAGCTGTAACTCTATGTCAGAACTTTCTGTCTTTTAGAAGCTTTAAATATCTGTGTTTAATCTTGAATGGCCACAAAGTGTGCATGTGAATCACCATTAGCGTAGCGCTAACATACTACCAGAACTGCACAGAGGTGCTAGCAGAGATTTGCATTATCACAGGGGTGCTTTTTTTTACATTCGTTGCTCAAACTGAAGGCCTAGCTAAGCTACGATAACAAAATCATAGTGCAATTATTTCTCAATCACAGCTCACTGAAACAAACTGATAATTTCTGTTGAAATTCTAACCTTTCAAACAAAAACATTTCTATTTGTGGGCAGAAGAGGAAACATTTTATTAGGATTTTAGTTGCTGTTGTGCATAGTCTTGTTTGGCAAAAAAAAATATTATTCTTTATTTTTTTTGCCATTTTTTTGGAATTTCTTGACAGGACAAAATATGCAAACTATTACCTGTTGATACAGAATGTGAAATTAATGAAAAAGCTATTGATTATGTAACTTACCACATAAATATGTAAGTTTGGGTGTTCCTGCCACTTTTAGCTCCCAGCAATTTTTAGCGTAACACATAGAAAATTGTTTACTAATGTCACTTCACATTTTCACAAAATTTTTCATTGAAAATTCACTGTAGTTTATGACATTTTATTTTTTTTTCCAAAGCCAAACAAACCTTTCAATGAACACCAATCCAAACAACTCAATGACAAAATCTAAAATAGGTGTCAATGAATTTACAGAACAGCAAATCATCTTTTCATATTAAAAATATTCTGCAAATATTTACCACACAGTTTGTAACTACATATTCATGTTGAATCCAAAACTTTTAGAAGTTATCTGCCCAAGTAAATGTAATAGGTCATGATGTTCGCCATTTTTACTTAAAACTGTAGGCAAAACTGCCCGCAGTTGCAGAAACACCCAATTACACTAGGATAGTATAGCAAACTAAAGCAGTAATGCTTGACCGCTAAGGGTTAAGAATGGTCCCTCTATCCTGCAAAGATGATACACTGCAACACTGTCAAAACTACATGCCTACAGAGAGCCTCGATCACCCTTAAGTCATAAAAACAGCGCATCCACAGCCACGAGCTAAGGCTGGAGTCATGCCGAGGGCGGCACGCGCCCCATTTATCGCTGCCATACATGTCCAGCATTGTTCATTCAAGCTTAACGACAGCAGAGGCATCTCCAGCGTCTCCTGCTACTGTCAATCTTAGCGTAGCACAAAACAACAGCTCTGCTCAGCCCGGCTGCCTGGTTTGATAGCACATCTGTAGGATTGACTGCAGCATTGTGCATGTGGGCTTCTTTTCTGCTGTAGCTTATTATTTCATGGTTTTCATGGTTTAGGTAGGTGGAAGTGTAACTGACTCATAACTCACTAGCGCTGCACAGACCTCTGGATCTGTAGCTAAAGGCAGTGTTGCTTTTCAAGGATTATTAGAGTAGAAGTCCTCTGTTATAGCAGCAGCTTGACTGCATTTGGGAAAAAATCAGCAAAGAAACAGTGCCTGCATATTAATGTAGACTTGGTTTGAGAGAACTTTTAGAGGGCAGTCTGCTGGTACAAAGGACACTGACATTGTATCTGTCTCAGACACATTTTGCATTCATATTAACTAGAGGTGTAACACACAAATGTCACGAAAGCATGTTTTGTGGTCTTGGCAACACAATATGATACATTTTTGATAAAGAAGTAAAAAGTAAATGATATATATATATATATATATATATATATATATATTTTAAATTTTGTTTGGTCTAAATTCAATTATCCAAACAAGACCACAGCATGTGATGAAAGAATGAACATAAATAACTAAATTAGTAACTCTTGACTGTTAAGAATGGTCACTCAGTCCTCTAAAACACTAAAACACTGGTGAAACATTGTCAAAACTACACGCCTGCCAACACATACTACAGAATGCCTGTCACTCTTAAGTCTTAGGCCAGAAACATACTGTTCACAAGTAACAAATGCAGACATTTCGAGCTGTGCGGACACAGTTTCATGTGTCGTTGTGTTCTAAAATGTGTCACGACACAATTTGCTCTCATGTACTTGCATGAGTACGTTTCTGGCCTTAGACTGACTTTACACTGTAAAACTTTCATGCAACAAGCTGCATGTTGTGGGTTGCATGCAACATAATTTCCATGCAACTTAATAGAACACTCAGTTACTCCACTAGATGGACAAATTATCAGTTCATACTAGGTGTGATTTACATATTTACAGCATTATTTTATCAGGCACACATTCTCTACACCACTCATCATCACCAAGTCATTTTCTTAGAAGACTGGCTTCAGGTACAGTGTTAGGTTTTCTCTCAGTTTTTTGGTTGTCCATTTAAGATTTTTATTTATTTATTTATTTATTTATTTTATAAACAAGAGGAAACATTCCAATTTACACTTGTAGTACTTATATTTACACTACTAAAATCAACAAATGTTGCCCAAAGTGCTGTACATAAGAAGCAGATAAACTAAGAATATAAGCATAGTAAAGGAAATAGAGAAATAAAAATAAAACAGATAAAAAAGGACAAATTGGGCAATATGAGATGAAATCAACATGAAATGAGTGTAAACTAATACAAAAGCATAATGAACAAATAGAGAAACAAAGAGTAAAACCAATAACAAAATGGAGTAATAAAATAATAAGAAGATGAAATCAGCACAGAAGAAACAACATGCCGTTGATAACATGCCGACAAAAAGTGTCTGAAAGTTCTGAATCACTTGTCATATTAATAATTTCTATTATTTTATTCAATTTTTACTTTTACAGTGCAGTTTGAAAACCTATAAACTAGACACTAGAAGGTATTTTAAGATGTGTTATTTAACATCTCAAGTTTTGGGGACACTAAAATGTTGTTAAATGATAAATAATATACTTAACTATAGTCATTTCTTGATAAGTTACAGTATCTGTTAGAGATTTGATCAACAACTTTCCAATAAAAGGCCCTCTGGATGTTAACTTTATTAAAACTTTCACTATTCACACTGTTACACACACAGCTTCCTCAGGAATCATTAACAGCTCTGTTCATCATTCCGTACACACCTAACGTCTCTTCTTTTTTCACGGCTTATGAGTAATTGTTGAAATCTGTGAAGTTGGAGAGTAGCAGCTTCATAATAGTATAATTTCATACATTTGTCTGCAATGTTTTGCACAGCTGTCTTTGATATCATCTATACTTAAATAGTAAGCAAGTGAAACAGTGCTTGACTTTCAATAAATATATGCGAACACATAAAATGAAGCCATAAAGTGCACTGATTATTCTGCACACAGACGACTAATAACCACCAACACTTCCATGAACACACAGCACCAGTCAAGATCCTGTCAGCCCCTGTCAGTAATCAACAAAATGATTTTAAAAGCTAAAAGATAGGGCAGAGCCCTGAGCTACCAGATCTGGGCAATAATTGGCTCATATCCAGGTGTCCTGCAGAAGGGTAAATGCATTGGAATAAAGTCCCTCAATTACTGCAACACGTGCAGCTTCAGCGCATTATTCCAGATAATTTACCCTTCACTTGAAAACCAGCGAGGTCCACAGCATCACCTAATCCTTAAACCAAAGAGAGAGCAGGAAAACTCAGGGACTAAATATAACTAAGGACAACAAGGAGACTTTGTAATAGACAAGTGGTAACTTCACCCTGGCCTATTACAAGGAGGAATATTACTCATTTGAATAAGACAGAAGTAGGGCACACATATACATAGTGTACAGTATTACACAGATCTACAAAGTAGGGCCCAGTGGGAAGATGATATCAGCTAATATTAATAATGGAATTTTTAAAATTCGATTTAATTAAAATGTCTTTATAATTATATTGTTGAGCTGAAATGTGTCATTTTAGAGAAACATACTGAGTTAGATTTGTTCACAGCAGTGGTGATGGGAACCAGACATCCTAAGCATCTAAGCATTTAAGCATCTAGAAAGCTAATATGTGAAATGGTTACAAATGCACTGCCTGATGCCTGAGACACTGAGTGCGTTTACATGCACTTAATAATCCGATAACTGCAGAAAATCTGATTTTGTCAGTAATCTGATCAACACGTTTACATGCACTTGAGTAATCAGATAATGGGGAAACTCTGGGTCTACATGAGTTAATCAGAAATCAGATTTTGCAACCAGCCAATAAACTCACAGAATTAGACATGACGTAAACGTAACGTAAGACTCAAATTTCATGCCGCTGCTTTTTTTTAAAACATTGCGCCACTTTACTTGAAAATATGAACGTACATAATTAAAAAAATGAAGAATATTTAAAACCTTTATTTCGTGTTTGGTTTCAGCACCGCTCCAAAAGTGTTTTGCTGCTCGCTTATTTCCGGTACCGCCGTCTGTTCTCGCACATGCACGGACTGAGAAATCGGAAAGAAATCAGAGTAAGAGTTCACATGCACTGAGAAATCTGATTACTGAGCTAAAATCCAGCTCTCTTTATCAGATTTCTTAATCAGATTTTAAGATCGGAGTATGGTGTTTACACGATCATTTGAACAATTGGATAACTGCAGAAATCCTATTATGACCAGATTATTGAGTGCATGTAAACGCACTTATTGTTTTATGATAGTTTTGAGAGGTTTTGGCCTCAAAAGAAATCTTTGCAAATCCAGTCATGTTGGAGAAGTACTTACAAAATAAGTACTTACAAAACACTCCACAAATAAAACTTCAACCAAGCAAATTGTGTCATGACATATTTTAGAACACAACAACACATGAAACTGTGTCCGCATTGCTCGAAATGTCTGCATTTGTTACCATCATCATCATTACTGTTTTATCATCAACATCATATAAATAAAAAAACTCAAAAGACAGGTTTAGGTTCACTGGTCTTTTTAAATAGTAAATAAAATGACTATATTTGTGTTATAGACATTACAACTCCTGCCTGGTTCCTATCACCACCACTGTAAAGAAAAATCTTGGTCACTAAGTTTCTTTACAATGTATCATTTCACATCAAATCACACTGAATGACTTTAATGTTTACATCTCAATGACTGAATACTACAAAAAATGTTGAGAAATTGGTGGAATTGCCATTTAAGGTGCTGCAGATTTATTGGTATTGAAAATCTCAGATAAAGCACAGATACTAGATAGTTTGTTCTACACTGTAATGAACAGACACCTTTGATGCAAAGACAACATCTCATTTGATACAGACTGCTTATGTGACACATTTACCACCTGCTCACATTTATCACAGTAAAACAGACTGAACTGCTAAATCACTATTGTGCAAATCACAATAACGTGTAATGTACCCCAGTCTAGGATAGACCCACACACACACACACACACACACACACAAAAAAAACTTTTTATGAAATGAGATGCAACACAATTTCATTGACAACAAATCTTCTTGACTTGCCTCCACATAAGAGCTAATTTACACAAAACAACAAAATCACTAAGAATTCTACAAAGCTTTGACCACCAATGGCATCAAGTTTAAATTATTTAACACTTTGCAAGTTTCTGTGGTTTAAGAAATGTGACAGTTGACAATCATGTCAGTCAGTGAAGCGTTGTTAACCTAAAGCTGTTGGATTTTATTTTACGACCATTTTAAATTATATCAGCGAATATGTTTAGCTCCATAGAACTGATATCACTGACAAAATATTCACATCTGACAGGCCCTGCAATACAGTAGACCTATGGACCTTACAGACTATACTATACAGTAATCTATAAAATAATGTAATGCAGGAATACTCATAACAGATAACTCTGGATAGTAATCAATTTCATATGTAATAACGTCCATTCGATTCCATTGCATTTTCAAGTAATGGAGAACTTGTCCTAATGAGAACTGCTCTGATGGGACATCAGTATCATGGAGCTGTTGGTGGAGTGTCCGGCCTCATATTGATCAACATGTTTTTCATGTTCACTCATGCTGAACACGGCTGCCGAGCTCTATCTGCAGAAATCAATGCTGATCAGCTACTGCAGTCTGCACACAAACATCCAGGATAAAGATATTCACTATTACACACATACACTCACATACACACACACACACACACACACTACAGGCGTGCATAACAGGATCCCATCAACGAGCTGGAAACAGCAATAAAGTTGAGTGATGAAGAAATAGAGGTGTTAATAAATCAAGTTCTTTCCCATTAAAGCATTCTACAGGGGTGTTATTTCACTCCGGTTCTGAAAATAGAGTTTGTGAAATAACACAGATTGCATGTGCATATTGCATATTTTGCACTGCGACTTCTCACACCACATACAGGGTCACGAGAGTTTAAACTGTGTTATTCTGAGAGTTGGGTAGTAACGGAATACATGTAACAGTAATCAGATGAAAGGTACATTATAAAAATGTGGTGATTACCAGCAGGATTACATTCAAACCAGATACACGTAAACCTGTCACCTTTTGGCAAAATTCACCATTTTTAATGCCGAATGTGTCCCATGAACCGTGTAGATTTAAGTATTTTTTTCCTTGTGGAAGAAGCAGGGGAGGGAGGAGGCCTCTGCTACCAGGAGAGACTTCTGAAGAATCCCCCTCCCCAACAAAAGGTCATGTGCTTTTATTCAGCCAATCAACAAAACTTTAGTAAGGACTTTATTTTTATTGTCAGAACTGAGATCTGCAGCATTTTCCTGAAGATATTTGAACCAGTCCTTTAGGTCTGCTTTTACACATCGCCTGATTCTACATCAGCAAACTGATCTGATCTGGAAATTAACTATTTTATTCTCATTTGCTGCTACATGAAATTCTGTAGTTTGACAGGTTAATAAATAAATTTAGGCCTTTGCGAATGTTAACCTGCCAGATTTTAATGCTGAAGTGATCTAACAAGAAAAGAAAGTGCTCCTCAGAGGTGAAGTTAGTTTCGTTTTCGCATTTGATTTTTTTTTCTACAGTAGTTTTGAATGATGGGTGCAAAATGTTAATATGTGTAAATGACCATTATTTGTAACTAAAACAATCAGCTCCATCTTAGTTTTCGTATGAAATGAATGCCTTTAAAACTCACAACACACGCTGATCTCTCTGAACTGAAACCATCTGAGCATGACGCTCCAACATGAAACTTTATGAGTCAGTACAGCCTTTTAGCAGATAGAACATTACAGTCAGACAGAGTTTTGGAATGACTTCTGTTTAGAATTCCTGGTGAGGAGGGGTCTCAAAAAAAGAGCACAGGAGAGCAGTATAGTTTTAAACTGTATTGCATTTGCATGTTAATCTTGATGAACTGAATCTTGCGAATACTTGTTTCCCTGTGTTTCCTTTTAGTCTTCCTTCATTTTCCTGTCACTCAGGCATTTTTTTTTTTTTTCCGGAAGATCTGCTATGATTTTTGAACTTTGTCACCTTTTTCACTGCTCATCAGTGTACATGTATAAATTTGTCAGTTTTATGTTCTAAATATTTCCATATATTGCTCCACTTATATTTGCCCTTTTGCTAAATATGGGATCAGACATCACTGATTACACTACTTTAATATAGTAATCCTTAGGATTAGGTTATAGTTACATTTTTGGTAACACTTTGTTTGGAGTGGTCCTTTATAGATGATTAATAAATTCCTAACAGATTATCAGGAACACATCAACAACATATCAGTGAAGTAGCAGTAGCGATGCATCTGAATACACTGAAGTAAATATCTTGAAGATGTTCTGTTGATGTATTACTTACATTAAGTAGATGTATTGTTAATATGTTACTTCCATTACGCAAAACCTAACCTTACCCAACCTTAACTAAAACCTAACCCCGGCCCTAATCCTAATCCTAACCTTAACCTCAAGCCAAAACCTAATGAAAACCAGCCACGTCCACTGCATCACATAGCCCACCTCAAAACACCAAAAAGAGAGCAGGAAAACTCAGGGACTAAATACAACTAAGGACAACAAGCAGACTTTGAAAAAGACAAGAGGTACCTTCACTTATCAGACACTAACATAAATTAATGCTTGGTTTTATTAGGTGGTAGAAAACTGATGCAAGTTGCTCAAACTTCTGGGAATCCAGCTGAATATGTACTCAGCTGCATATATAATATCTCCGCCCATTTTTTTGTGATCTCCTCACATTCTGTGCAGCCCTCTTTCAAACACATATTCATGAGGCAGAGAAGAGTATTTTGACTTTTATCATGCACATGGTACATAAACTTAAATAGGCTAGGGCGGAAATTTCATAAAATTACATGTGGGGAGAACACGTCTGCAAAAAACTTACTACATCAGGCCCAGAGTCTGGACTGCGTCTTATGGACAGCGTTGGGGGTAAAACAGAACAAAGTAACAAGTTATAGTATTGCAATTACTTTTTTCTTGTAACAAAGTAGAGTAATGCACAGTTCAGTCTTGTAATCAAATTACAGTTACTGACTTAATATGAATTTCATTACCTGAGGGAACAATTTTGTGTGGTCCATTTAAAGCATAAACTTCATCTATACAGACTAACCTTACCTGTTCTTGGATGTAGTGTAAGTGCCAATGGGAAAGCTTTCCATTTGACAAGCAATCTGTTGAAACATCTAACCATGGTAATATGAAACTGATGGATAAAGATCTCTGTGCTGCTGATAAGGGAGCTCAAATCTTACTTAAACAGGCCAAACCTTGCATTCAGAAACGGCTCTACAAGCTTTTCATTTTATTCTTAAAGATTGTACATCAAGGCAGCGGTTTGTGGACTCTTTCTACTGGCTAGTTTCCTAGTTTTCAAATAGCATCAGCCAAATCCACCATTTTATCCAGCAGAACTGGCTGCATCGTGTTAAAGGCAGACACAGCAACAGGCCTTTTAAACGATGTTTACTCTAAATGCGCTCATTTACATATCGCACACTTCTGCAATATTCATGTTTCAGCACTGCAGAGACCAATATTGTGATGACAGCTAGTGAAGAATAACTGAGGTTTGGGAGGACAACCATGCCTGAATCCCCTCCTCCTTCCAATCTAACATCCTATAAATTCCCATTTCTACCTTCTGTTTGCTGTGATTAAGTTTTCGCACCCTTCCTCTACCATTTCTCCTTCCTGTTCCTCAAATCTGTCAGTTCCGCTTTCATTCATCTAAAGGGGGCTTAAAGCAGAAGCTGCCCCACGCAGTCTCTCCTCATACTACCACCATATGTTTAAAGGCACAGTCAGAACTCAGAGAAAAAACTACATACTGTGCCATTCTAATACAAATACACACACACAGACTTTCATTATTTTACTGTTGCTGCTGTGCACTCATTTTCCTTCTTCTGCAGTAATAACATATTGAACATATTATTGGAAAACACTCAGCTGGCACAGCAGGAGAAAATGAGAACATCTGACACACTGATTTATTTGCTGCAGGAGCTTGATCTGGTTAGTGTTAGTCATTGTGCATAACTGCATGACAGTAGCCAAATCCAAAATCAGACACTGTAAATTTGCATCAACTTGCATGATTGGTAGGGTGTAACAAAACACACACTAATTAAATTTTCAATAAATGTCTTGATTATAGAGGGCTCTAATTGCACACTACGTAGACTGTTTTGGCTCAGAAAACAAAAAATCTATTTCAAAATAAAATACTGTAAAGTAGCTTTTCCTTCTGCAAAATAATATAATATAGATATTATAAAACAGTGCAACTGAGCTATAAACAACATTAAAATAGATAGGATGCAGCCAGATGCCTAGTTTTGATTACTGTCAGTGGTTTCCATGAAAGATGGCAAGCAAGAGACCCTCAGAGGAGACCGAGGTGGGTTTGTTCTAGGAGGGGATGCCATCTCCTGATCAAAAAAAAAAGGTAAATGCTCATAAATGTCTAATGTATATACACTTAAAAAGAGCTTACACCTTGTTCAGTAACACTTTATTTTAGGATTCTGTTCATAAGGCTACATAACACCTACACAAGGTTGTAATGACTACAGACATAATTGCCAATTTTGATCAAAGTTAGCTAAAGTAACCTTTATGACAGATGGTGTCTATTGGAATAAGTATTTATAAACATTTATGTAGGGTTATGTCAGTAGTCATGACAAGCTTATCTAGGTGTCATATAGCCTTATAAACAGAACCCTACAGTAAAGTGTTGCCCTTTGTTCTGTGTAAAAATGGCCATTCTAATCACAAGATGAGAGATATCTGAAAAAAAAAAGCTAAAAAAGGTAAAAAACATCACATCATGAAGGCATGTTAACACCACAAATTACATTCACAATGTCTGCTGGTTTTATGTATAAATAACTGTTTAATCCTGATTTCTTTAATGAGGATGTGTGTTTATAATTAGAAACAATGGAAATTGTGAATGCAAACCAGCGTATATATACCTGAGAGACCTGAAAGGGAGAGAGATTCTGCAGGTGAGTTAGAATTTGTGTTCAGCTACGTAGAAAAGTTTTGTTCAGTTTATAGTTCACAGTAAATTATACTGTGTCCTAAACCACATCCACAAGTCGAAGCCACCTTAATCAAGACCTCAATGCAGTTTGAGTGGGTTGAGAGACATTCTGTCGATGTATTTATTAAGTATTTAGTTATGTATTGAGTTCTAGTGTTTGTTAGGAACATCAGCGTTGTAGCTCAAGCGCTAAACTAAAGAAGCAAAATACGGACACCAAACTTGGTGATCTATTACATCTGGGCTAAGTGGAAAACTGAGCAAATACGATTTCTCGCTGAACCCCTCCTCTAATGATTGGTTACATTTAACATGTTAAATGAATCTGTTGCTCTTACAAACAACAGTGCAGATATATTACACTTGCCGTATATGTCATCACCACGTCAGATATTTTAAACTAGAAGTGCACTGACATTTTAGGATCTAAATATCACTGTCATACTCCATAAATCCAGTGACATATTAGGCAACTCTTTTCTGTGCACTCCTTGTTGTATCTTCTCAAAGTTTTCAGTTTGCCTGTATGCCTGTACTCTTCATCCTCTATCAGGCCTCTGCATTCTGACTCTGTAGAGCATCCACTGAGCTAAGCCTACGTATTCCAGTGACAGCTCTCTACCGACATCACTCTTAGACATGTCACACTTAGCATTCACTCCGACTCCAAATAGCATGTTTCTCCAGTCAGTGGTAGAGACACAAAGTGTTTCAACGTCCCTGCATCGTCCCCAAGGAAACCCTTCATACATCTAGTGAAGGAGACATGTATGTAATAGAACAGGACAAAGCAGTACACTCACTAGCTGCCAGTCAGAATCTACCCTGACAATGAATCAAGTCAGATATTCAGCCAGACAGTCTTTCTGAAGGCTTTCCACCATGACCTAATGACATCTCTCGATGCTAATGGATCATAGCAGCCATATCACATATCACATATCATAGAGATGTGGCCTCTCAATCAAAATAACAGTCTCATAAAATAGAAGGGGTTAATTAATAAGCATGTCATTTAGAAAATTATAAATACCATTAGTAGGAAGGGCTGTAATGTATCTAACGTGAGTGAACTTGACTCAGCCTTTCTGAAGGGTTGTGCTTGCTAAATCCAGAGTTCAGAGAGGTCAGTTACACTGTCACGGCCTTGGTAAGCGGTTCAGCTATCTTGACACATCTGGAATACAGCTGGGATAGTATTCATTCTTTAAATGTTGAAAATTAATTAATGTAAATGAATAGATTTTCATAGCAAATGAATATGCATATCTTGCATTTGCATTTAATTTTTTTCCTTGTGATGTCCACAACATATTTACATTTGTGATGTTTGTGTGGTTTTACATACCAAAAATGTTTCACATGACAATTTTTTAACCTCTCCTTATTCCTTAAAAATTAAACTGGCTGGTTTTGCTCCTGTGACATTAATACTATTATATCCCCACTGTTGGAACAAAACCTCATACCTGGATTTTTGTCCTTTTTTAATTTTAATTATTTTTATATAATTTGTAAACACCAGCTGCCCTTACAATATGTAAAAGTTCATCACCATCAAAAATGGTCCAAACTACTTGGAAAAAAATCTTTGTACATCAACTTCCATTACACGTTAATTAGGCTTTTTCCTTCTTCAGAAAAGTTACCATTTTGGAGGTTTTGTTACGACAGTGATAATATGTAAATAACCTTTGTTCTGATTGGTTGCCTTGTACTGAGCCTCATTCAAAAAGCAGTCCAACTAAACACTCCTTAAAACTTCAGCATGAATGAGCACAGCTGATCTGCTGTAGGGCAGGATTTCTCAACCTGTGGGCTGCTGACCACCTGTGGTCCGTAAAACACCCTCTAGTGGTCTGTAGGGCTGTACTCAGGGGGGGAGGCAGTAGTTCACAGTAAGCCAGTAATGTGACTCTAAGTTATAGAAACATAACAGGAAAAAAAAATAACATAATAATTAGGAACCAAACGTTTTCAGATTAGAACCAATATAAATATTATGTATAAATAAAAACATTACAGTAGCAGCCTAACTAAACGTCACCAGTTTGAGACGAGCAGTCGCGGGCAAGCGACGCAGACAGTTAGTTAGCCACTGATGGAGATGTTTCTCAGTGTGCTGTCAGTCCTACTTTGTTTGATGTGAACCTATCATACTTTTTCTTTAGTTTGCTCCATTTTGACGTGTGACCATTCCACCCGATCTAGGGTCTGCAACAAACAGCTGAACGGTGGTCTGGCAAAACCACAGGTCTTGGCCTGCTCCCAAACAACACTGCTGGCAGGAATGCATTCTATGATGAAACAAGGGTATTTGTCAATAAAGCTTGCTTTCCTCCTCTTCTAGTGACACGCCAGTGCTGTACTGTCAGCATAATCTGCCTGTTTTAGCATCTGACTCTGATCTGATTCTGATAGATTCTCATTTGCTCTCAGTGTTCCTGCAGCATGAGCTGCTCTTAAATGTGACAAACAAGCAATAAAATAACAGCAAAGACTGGTGTTTGATTTTGACTCATGGATCGCAGAGCGTATTTTTGGCCAAGCATCAGCAACCTGAGTGTTTAAACTGACAAACCAATACAAAAGAAGCAGATATGAAGTAAGGGTTACTATTACTGACAATTCAAAAGCCCTGTGAGTGGAGGGTAGTTTGACTCTTTCAAATGAATCACAAACACCCTCAAAATGAAAGAAACATTTCCAGACCAAACAATGACCTTGTACATTTCTATTATTTTCTATTCTTTACGCTGTTTTTAAAAATTAATGGGTTTTTTTTGGTCCCTGTGATGGAATAAAAAATAGATGATCTAAATTTCCTCAGGCCCCAGTACTTCAGGTTTTCAGTGACAGCACTTAAGAAAAGAAAAAGAAAATTGTTTTTAAAAAGATGATTTTAGCTTTTCTGTGGGCTGCTATGCTTTGTAATTACAGAAAGGTGAGCTGCGGAAAAAGTTGAGAATACCTGCTGTAGCATCAACAGGCAGCTACCCATACATACACTGAATTTTGTGACATCACTAAAACAACAAATTCAAAACAACATTTTTGCAGGTTAGTTTGCCCAAACGGACTGGCAACGTTTTGTACTTTAGCTTCCATAATATGCACAAACATTAGGTCCCTGCAAGACATATTTTTTTGCCTACCTTGTTCTTCTCTTGCTGCAGTTCGATTTGAATGTCCGTGAGTTTGGCCCTCAGCTCCTCATTGGCTGCTTGCAGGGCTGCCATGGCATCAGGCTTTTCCCCTTTGCTCCGCCCACTGGGTGCCTTCTTGGACATGGTGGGTGGTGCTCCGTGGGCCACGCACTTCCCAGGGATGACCTGAGCTTGTGAACGATCACGTTTTTCTTTCGTTCAATGTCCAGCTACATCTTCCCATCCACCTGCGGTTCACAGAAGCAAGGGTTTCAAAAGGTCAGTAAAAGACAAAAGAAAATAGATCATTGAATTAAATGCCAGTGCTGGGCAATATATGGTTTGGTACAGACAGTATTCGCACAATCCAGAAAAAGTGCCTCGCAGTCATATTGTTGACATTCCGTCAGCATAATGTGTACGAGCAGTCAATGCCTGATATGGCTTCCAAATCAAGATACCAAGAAAAGGTCAGTTTGATCAGAGGTGTTGATCCGTATTGTATCGATAAGTTATCTTTGAGTCCCAATTATGCGTTAATGCTTGCAGTAACATATCCAGGCTTCTATAATCACCTATACATCACAGAGATATGCATGACAGGAGGTAAAAGCATACAAATCGCTAGAATCATGTAACTACTTTGTCTGAGAAGAGTCAGCTATATTGTGTCTTTACCACCAGCTATACCACCAAATGTCAATGTGATCATAAAAAATGAGTAACAGCTCTGTGTCTCTGTTTGATGAGGATGAGCTCTGTTAACTTGATGACAACCTAAGTTATATGAGCCCTGCTAGTTAATGTTCTGGTGTTAAATGCATTCATTGTGTAGCTAAATCATGAATAATTCTCAACATTCGAAAATGGCCAAGGGCAAAATTCATTCTTCACCTAACTGTCTATGTTACCCGTGACAAAATGATGAGAGCAAACTTTGGTAATGGAAGATGGCTGAGAGCTTTTCCTGGATATTATCCAAAGATTTCTCTCTATCTGGCTCAGCTCTTCAGCCTCTTTCTTTCTCACAAAGTAGGACAGCTGTGATGCCATAAAAGCTCCCGCTGTTTTGTTTTTTTGCTGCTGTTGTTACGTCAATCAAATACTATCTATTCCAGTACGGGTGAGATAAAATAAAACTGATTTTTAGTTTTAGTGGTACTGACAGATAAAAACAGCTTCAGATTGTTTTGAAAAAACAGTGGAAAATACATAAAAACTAAATACTAAACTTTGTTTTTTATCTGGTTAGCAATACTGTGTAAAGTTTCCTTTGGTGTCATTTTTAGACAAGCACAACAGAACAAATCAACCCAGCCAACACAAACTGTGTCAGGTTTGCAAGACTTTTAGCACAGAAGCAGCAGTACTTAAGAAAAATGTGTCCAGCCTAAATATCAACTGATAATGTTCTATAAACACAGCTCATAAAAGACTCCTGTCCTGGATGCCTCTTTTATACCAAGCATCACTCGTTTTTGAGCATTTCAAAATGTTCCTAGTGTTAAATTGTCCCTGATTCAATTTCTTGGAACAAGTTGCAGATATCACTTTCAAGATGTTTGTACAAAAAACAAAGCTAATAAGGTAAAACATTTTTTTTTGTATTGATTTTGTTCAAATACAGGTCAAAACAGATTTATAAATCACTGCTTTCAGTTTAATTTGCATTTTACCTCTTCCAGCTTTTTCAGAATTGCATTTGTGCATTTGTAAAATATTTTGATATTGTTCATATTTTTTTTATATATTTCGAATGTTTTCAATATCTTCCAGCATTTTTAAAATGATCCATCTTCAATATTTTCCTCACACACTACATTTAAGCATCACCAACATACAATCTGATTTGTTGCCCATCACCCTGTTACTTTTGTCCTGGATGGTTAGACCTACAGGAAAATGACGAATGATTTCTCTCTCCACTTTCTCTGAAGTAGCTCTTGCACTTTAGGTATTAAGCTTTATTTCCCCACTCCAGAAGAATTCAAATCCACCCAGGTGGCTTAGAGGAGCTCGGAGAGGTGAGATTTGTGGAAATGCAATAGAACCAAACCAGAGAGGTTCCAGAACACACACTTATCCCTTAACTCGACTGACTCTGCTCGTTTCAAGGGGTTTAGCTGAACAGGGCGAGCCCTTCCTCCCTCAGCCACTAAATCTCTTTATACGCACCCTTCTCTCTTGTTACATTGCTTTCAGTCGTGCATTCGTGTTAGCCAAGGCCTGATATTTCCATCATAAACACTAGCACCAACGCAGAGAAGCAGATGGTTACATAGAACTTTATTAGCCAATGCATTAGTCCATAACTCAGTTCATACAAGACTGTAAATTACAGTCTGTAATATTACCTGGCCCACAAATCTAATTCTTCATAAACTCCAAACATTTGCTAACAATGCACAGCAGCTTGCATGCACTTACAGACATAATGCTCTTCACTGTCCATGCATTAAACAGAATGACTCCCCTTAAAACTACTAAAAGGCCTCAAATTCCATTGCATGAATTCTTCTTCTGATGTGTGCAGTTATAAAAACATTACTGTAAGTGGCTCCATTAGGGGCATCATAAACGTTCGCTCGGATACATGATCTCACAAAGGTTCAGTGACCACTACACTACCAAAATCTGCCAACCTGTAAAAAATAAAAATAAAAAAGAGATCTCCTTAATATCTCGTTTTTCTCCTAGACAGCAATGACGTGATAGAATGTCAGGATGAAAAGGGCAATTCCACCAGTTTTTCAAAATTTCTGCACAATCCAATTAGTGAAAGGTAAATGACGTCAATCAGAGTGGTCTGATATGAAATGGTGCTTTCTAGAAAAATCTGTCATTTCAGATTTCTTTACAATGCATGTGAAACCAGAGCTAAAACAGCGAACAAGTGAACTTATGCGTCTTTTAGGTCTTTTGAGGTTTTTATATGTAATGTTAAGGTTTACATGTAATAGTAATAAATTGTAAACTGTTGGCAAATATAATATATATATATATATATATATATATATTATTTATATATATATATATATATATATATATATATATATATACACATGTATAGCAAAGCTTTCTCTCAAAACATTTATAAAACAATGCCTTGGGCATCAGACAGCATATTCATAACCATTTCATGTAACACTTCAAACAATGGTTTCTTATGAGCACCACTCTGAACAATTCTGACTCTGACTCATTTCACATCAAACCACTCTGACTGACTGTTTATATCTTTATGATTAAATTATGCAGAAATTTTGGCAGAATTCCCCTTTAAGTCTCCTGCTGCTCAGATATTTCTTCAGAGAAAAATAACCCAAAAGGAGCTCTTTTGTCTCCTCTTGAGTTTTAGTGAAGAGCTCAATAAAGTCATACTTTGCACTCAGATTTGCTAATAATAATGTTCATATTTATCTGCAACTAAATTCTCATTCTTATTTATCTCTGTCTTGTATCTCACGTCTGCTTTTTGTCTAATGGTATTTCTGCTTAAGGAATTTTAGGAGTAACACCACTGATTCTCCTGAGCCAGCAAACAGCAACATTTGAGCAATAAAATAGTTTTGTTTTTTCATTTGCCTCCAACACCATTAAACTAAAGTCTTGATGTAAGGTTACAGTGAGTGAGACAGGCTTTATTTGTTTAAGGGCTCATAAGGAAATCAAAGAACTGCCACACTTTTACAGAGCATTGTTCATCGGTCACCTGTAGAATAAAGTTTTGTACTGTACCTGCTAAACTGTGAATCAAGAGGAAATATAGGCAACAAGCAATTTCAGTTAGAGTCATGGTAGAGAGAGGAGGAAGTAAATGTGAGAATGCGTGTGTGTGTGTGTGTGTGTGTGTGATTAATTGCACGTTCCAAAAACAAAATTTGTCTGAAATGCATTGTTTAGCACTGTAATATGTGAATAATAGTCCATTACTCATGCCATATGGACAGTGCACTAAAAACATGAAGGACCATTAATTATCTAAAAATGAGAATTAATTGCACAAATTAATTGAACTATTTAGTAACGACATTTGGTTTCAAAAGTGGGGGACACTACAAAGTTAGGGCCTATGATCTCTAGAGGTAATAGCACAGATGGAGGGAGGATTAGGTGTAACAGTTGCAAACATACAGTTAACCCTATGTTGTTTAAAACAGGCAAACTTTCCAATCTAAATACGTAAGATTACTTATGTCTAGACATTTTTTCACATCACACTATATTAGCAGACAGTATTGCAGGTTACAAAATATATGCCACAAACAAGCAAAATTATCTGTCAACACAGTGAGATAATTTCACTTAATAAAATGACTTAAGTACAAAATATCTAGAAATAAGTTAAACAATCTTATTACAACAATCTCTAAATGGAAAAGATTAGGTATATCTACAAGATTTAAGATTATTTAATTTGCCAAGATTTTATTTTTTGCGAGAACATGTAAAGAAAAATTCTCCTGGAATCTGCTTAACTACATAAAATTATTCTGTGTTAGCTGTGCAGCCAGAGAACGTGGATATTTTGTTCACTTGATATTCATTTCAAAATCAGTAATAAAAAACGGGAAAATGGGTGAATTCTCGTTTTTGATTGTTATTTTCTGTGGAAAAATAACGAAATAGCTAATAAACTAATCATAAAATCAAATAGCAAACTAACAACAATGGAATAAAGTGTCATATTTCACTCATCCATATTTAAACATTTCACACTTCAACTGGAAATAAACATGCAGAGTGCATGTATGGTCACAGAAGCTCAGAAATCACAGAAATCAAGCCTGTTAGTATTAATGTATTATTGTTTGCTCTATCTGCAAAACTACGAAACAATATAGGGAAGAAACTGGACTCCCACCATTTAACGGAGGGCTTTGTGTTCCTCAGATCAGCTGCTGATGCAGATAATCTTTCCTGTGTTTGTAATTTTTTTAACCACGACTGCCTGAATTCTGAGCTTCTGTGACCAAACGTGCACTCTACACATTTACTTCTAGTTAAAGTGATAGGAAACTTTAAATCTGGATGAGAAAAGTACGACTCTTTATTCTACTTCTGTTTATTGTGATTTAATTCTATGATTAGTTTGTGAAAATATAAAGCAAAGCTATTTCTTGATATTTCCACTGACATTAACAGAACCAAAAATGAGAATTCCTGTTCTTCAAAACTGGTTTAGACATAAAAACTGAATGACCAAAAGACACACGGACTGCACATCTACCCTATTTAGTTATTCCCAATGGAAACTACACTCATACTATGAATATTCTGAAAGGGCACAGAATTCACTGTCTATCTGGTGTTTTTCTGTTTCTGAAAACTAACAGCACTTAGTGAGTTACACTGACTCGTAATTAAGGGTAAATTCCCCTGACAGCTCAACCGGAGTGAAGTCATGAGGGGAAATGTTTTGCTAAAGCTGGTAGTAAGATATTCTGCACGCTGCCCTGCCCTTCTCCGTCTGCTGTCATTTAGTGGTTGTAATAGATGTGACTTTTCTCTTTCACTCTCTGCCCTCTGACAGTGGAAGAAAAGACAGCTTTTCACAAAACATGAGCTGAATTTCAACCAGTCAGTCAGGCACACAGCCAGGCAGGGCAGGGAAACACAGCAACGGCCACATCATCTGGAATACTAATTCCCATTAGACTGTTTAACTAATGAAAATGCTTCTCATAATAAAGACCATGTCGATGGAATTCTACGTAGAGTGTCAACAACTATAATACACAAATGGTCGTTTTTCCAGACACATTAAGTCCAATCTTGGATTAAACGGCTCAGTTACTGAGCAACTGGAAGTTCTTATTACCCAAGGCCAGACTTCATCTCTTCCCAGAAAACCAGCTTCATTAGTTTTAGTCTGTACCGTGCAGTGCCTCTTGAGAATGATTGACATTTCCACGACAAAAAAAGAATTGAAAGAAAAGAAATGTCAAGTCCTTGGTATGCCTTTGTGAGAGAACACCAGATTCAGAACATCATATTAACTTCCTGTTTAAAATGACATTTTGAGTCAGTGTTCATGTGAAATCTCTTTATAAACTGAAGTGTGTCAGTGTGTAGCTGCATGTAGCAGTGAAGTAATCCTCCATGTGTCAGTTAACACCTGAGAACACGCCCACTCTTTAGAGACCATGTGCACAGTTGCTTGGTCAACACAGCATAATCTACCATGACCAACCTTTAAATACACCGTATAAAAGGTTTATAGACATCTGCGCATTCTTTTCTCCTGAAATCAAGAAAGAGAGACAAAAGGGAGTTTGTCCCCCTTTGTTGCAGTAACAGCTTCTACTCCTCTGGGAAGGTTTTGCAGTACATGTTGGTACATTGCTATGAGGATCTGATTGCATTCAGCCACAAGAGCATTAGAGAGGTCAGCTACTGATGTTGGATGATTAGTTCATCCCAAACGTACTGGATGGCGCTCCACCACTCTAATGCAGGTCCATTGCTAAACCCAGAGATGGGGGGGCTCTATACCCCTCTTGCCAACACTTGGCACTGGGCATTGGAACTGAATGAGTTTTCTGTATGCTACTGTGTTTTCTATCACCATATAAAAGAAGCTCCATGACGTCTGTGTAGTTGGATGAGCACACATATATTCAGAATTTGAAATTGGTCAGAAAATAATAAAAAAGCAAAAGAACTGTGAAGTATATTCCTATTCATGTGTTTTCTTTCACAAAATGGTAGGTTGTGAGACAAACAAAATTAAATTATATGAATTTTTGACACTGTGAAATCACGGTTTTTCAAAATCAAAACAAATGTGACAACATCAGTAAAGGAATCTTGTTATAAAGGTAGAAGAGTAGACTTTTTTGCAGCATTTTGAGGTCAAATAATTCAATTAATGGATCACTAATACATTAATACAGGTCCACAGTGATACGCATGCCACACATTTTGAACATTTCTGGTTTTATGCACTGCAGTTCTTTTTTTTCAAAACTAGCTGAAATGCTGTTCAATTAATAGGCCCAGATCCTGGATGCCTGAGAATAAAGCCATACGTCCCAACCACTTCATCTGTTCCCTGCAGCAATGCCCATATTTAATACTTTGTCTAATAAATCATAAAAAAAAAACACTGCATTGCTTCCCCAAACAGTAGGACTGAGGGAATCTGACAGAAAACAACAGCTTGCAAACTCTACCAGATAAGAAAAATCTAATCAAATATGCAGGCTGTTCCACTGCACTGGGACTCTATTAGAAGTTGTTGATGATCCAACACGAAGTAACCATAATGTGAGGCAAAACACAGTCAGTCACAGATGCTCCAGTAATGGGAAAAGATAAAACGACAAAACAGAAAAGAGAAAAGAAAGAATACAGTTTTAACAGCTTTAAAGTGCAGATGCAGATATAGCAAGAGGAGGGAGTTTAAATTGAAACACATTTTTTTATGAAAACAGTAAATGTTAATGTAGATGGGAGACAGGGATGTTTGTTTATAGGTATCCTACATTTTTCTTGTGTTTTATTTTTTCCCCTTGTGGTCTATTTATAACATCTCTGTGGGTTTACATACCAAAAATGGTCACAATTCATTTTATATGATCATTTTCAAGCTCTCTCCATCCTTCAGAATTAAACAGGCTGTTTTTTTTGCTGTGCCTTAAAAGCACTATTCAAACAGGATTCATTTTATGTGGGAAGGTGTGATAACATAATTTTTACCAGCTTGATTTTAGTCCTGTCTGAATCCACCATGTCAGTTGTTTTTACTGACTGTTCGCTTCTGAATGGCAATAAAAGTGCTACTATATTCTGTGAAAAAAAGAGATTGGAGGCACTCAGAAAAAGCATTTACTCGTGTTCTTTGTGGTTAAAATCAGGATTATATGTACTGTCACTTCTCAAGTGTAAAAGTCAGAACATTAAAACATAGAAATTACAGAAAAAAATTAGATTTCATGTGGTGAAGTTGACTGTTGGCTGTGAATTCCCAGGCTCACTTAAGAGAGGAAGACACATGGTTAGAGCAAATGTGTGTGTGTGTATATATATATATATATATATATATATATATATATATATATATATATATATATATATATATATATATATAAATATGTGTACATTTTTTCAGCTTATGACATAATTTGAAAATGCCTGTTGTCCTTTACTTTGTTGGTAAACTTCATGATAAATGGACCAATAGAATGACCCAAAATGACTTACTTAAAGTATGTTTTTCCTTCTCCTGTAAAGTTACCATTTTGGAGATACATGGTTTTTGTTCCAAAAACAGTGATTTATATAGGCTACATGGAAATGAGCTGGTTCTCATGATATTGCAAAACCAATGACTTCAAAAAGGGCATTATTTCACAAAAAAGAAAATCTGGTGTTATCTAATATGGGACCTTTAAATAGAAACCCAACATACATGTAAACATATCAATGTAGATGAAGCAAAGGTATTTTTGCTTAAGAGGACATGAGAAATCATGTGTATACTACATGCAGTATTAGCGAACGTTTATCAGAGAAATCCTTTTAAAATCATTTCACTATTGACTAAACAATATTTTAAACGTACTGGCCATAATCTAATAATACTACAGCTAGAGGCTCAGGTTCTTTCCCATTACTGTCATTTGGACCCATGGAATCAAACAATTCTGACTCTCTAGGTGCAGACCGAGTGCATGTAACCAGAAGCTTACCACTGCTTTAAAGAAGCACAGCTAAGTGCTGGTTGGAGTGGTGAGTGAAAGGAAATGGAGCTTTAGTACAGCTGCCTCGGGCTCCTGAAGGAACTGCCCCTGTTGTGTCCTTTTTGACAGTTCATGGTGTGTAACAAATAGTGCAGGTCACTTCATGAAACAGACAGTGTGGTGGAGCTGCTGTGTTTGTCTGTAGCAGTATAAAGCAACCTGTCATGCATACAAAGTCACAACAGGAAGCCAGTATGTGCTCAACAACATTTCAGTTAAAATACTGAACCGAATAACATAACAAACATACAAGCTATAACTGGAGCATCTGTGACCATGTTTTGCCTCACATTAAGGCTACTTTATGTTGGATCATATACACACACAGAGTAGCTTGAGGTGAAATGGTTCCTTATACAGACACTTACCAACTCCTATCACTGATAATGAAAGGAACCAGGGGTCACAATGTCTACAACACAAATACTGCCACTTTATTTACTCTCCAAAACCTACACGTCTTGAATAGTTGTATTGTTGACAATGGTAAAACAGTGGTGGTTACTTTGGGTACTATTCTGCATTCTTTTTGTATTTGCATTATATTTTGTCCTGAATGTGTTTCAAAAAATACATTTTAGACAAAATCTCATTCCTAATTGAAGTAAAACAAAGTCTCAGGCATTAGGCAGCATATTAAAAAGATAAACAAGATAATCCACTTGCATTGAAGGAAAATAAGAGGAGGAAAACACAAAACAGGAGAAATGATTGAAAGATATAGAGAAAATGGCACTCTTAATAACAGGGCAAGACCTTGTAGGCTTCCATCTTTGAGAAAGAGCTCCACTCTTGCTTCAGGGTGGATGTGAGTCCAGACCTCAACATAACTAAATGAGTTTGGAATTACTTAGATTGTGAGAAGCAGAAAATCCAACCAACTTCTTAGACTGAACTTTGGAAGTGTGGAAAAATATCCCTGCAGATTTCTTCGAAAAAGTCAAAGCAAGTCTCCCAATGGAAGGCTTATTATTATTATTGTTATTATTATTATTATTATTATTATTATTATTATGCTTACTACTACTACAGGACGTTTTCAGATTATCATTATTTTTTGATATGATTTTGTAAGATTTTTTTTGCTGAAAAAGACGTGGCCATATATAAGTATTCTGAATAAAATCTGAATTCTCCAACAGTCTGGAGCATTTAAATCCTGTCCTTTATCTCCCCTGTGGAGATAAAGTGTAACACCTGCAGCATGGCTGGAGGTAAAACTCTCCTTCTCTCGAGTCTCTCTGAAAGAGTGATGAAAGATGGCCATCAGCTCTGCCCAATTGAACTGGATATATTTAGTGGATCATTGGCTAAGATGAAGGGAAAACTCCTCCTGGCACTTCACAGTCAAGCCTATAGTACAACTCTATTACTTACAAGAGGCTAAAGCCATACTTCACTAAGCTCTTACTAAAGCACAAAATGCAGACAAACACAGGTCACCTCCCACATCACATCCAGCCTCAAATACCAATGCATGTACTGAATGAAAAACATGAAATCATTCTATAAGACAAACGCAAGATCCTGCTTGGAAAACTACGGAGTCAATGGTAGACCAGACTGATTCACTTCTGTTGCAGTCTGATTTCATGACACCCAGAAGCCTCTCCTTGAAAATTTCCGAAAAGGTTCAGAATCAGTGAGTTCAGTGGGTTCATAAAAGCTCTGCTTAAAATTTGCACTGTTTTGAACTCCTTATTATGTTATTAAAATGTCACTATTATCATTTTCTTATTACTGTAATATCTTGCACAGTGTCTGGGTCCTCTTAAATGTGCTCAAAATAAAATGCATTATTATTATTATTATTATTATTATTATTAATATTCTTATAATTATTATGTCATGTATAGCCAAAGAAACCCCATCTTCTCGTATTAGAATCAGTCGGTCTGGGAGAATCTGGACACAAGACTAAATTAACCCTTTAATCACATATATGCACTATGACTCAGCATGTTCTGCTTTCGAGACATAACTGAAATGAATGGAAATGAACTGTGTTTCCCACTGGCACTTATAATTACTGGAACAGCTTCATTAATAAATGTGAGGTTACGCCAGGGAGATCATTTAAATGCATTCCGGCCCTGAGGCCAGGTCATTGATTATTTGAATGTACTCACCATTCAAATGTATTGATTCTGATGGAGAAACGTGTCATTTTGTGTTACATAAGAAATACATTAATGTTATTACACATCACAGTTCTCTGATTGCAAAGCTGGTGGGCCAGTTTGCTGCACAGCTTAATGTTTTACCTCCTTTAACACACCTCCCTGAAGTAATCAGTTACTATTTTTGCAGTTAGGTGAGTTAGAATACAGAAAACACTAAATTGTGCAGCTCTACAGGACTGAAACTAGAAAAGCAATCCACCACACATAGTTTCAGTAAACCACAAAACTATTTGCAGTAATTACAACCAAAAAGTAGTTGGTCTCTTATGAAATTTGAAATTTAAAGAGCTGTGGTACAAAGTTTGTGTGTCTTTTTTGGGCTCAAGACCTGTGAAAACAGTTCAAAGTGCAGTGAATCACTTCCATATGTCTGTGCCAAGTGCTTATAAAAGTGGTTACAATGTTTAGAAAGCCATTAAATCCAGCTTTTTGCATACAGACAACAAACTGAGCTTTTAGGTGTCAACATAATGTGAAAAAACAACATGCAAAATTGAGCTGTATCACTTTTAGGACAAATCTGTAACAGTTTTAGAGAGAAAACATGACACATCATTGAAGCAAGGTCTATAAAAACAATAATCAATGACAGATCTGAAATGTAACTATTCCTAAAAAATTTCCCACTGTATAGCCTCTACATGACCCTGCTGCCCCATCACATGACTATGAAGATTAAACTTGGAGAGAACTGTCTTATGCATTTGTATGATACCAAGTGCAGCATCTTATTTCTTTCACCTGACACACAAACCTGAACGCACTCCAAAAAAGGACATGCTATCAGAAATAGGAGGAGACACCAGAGATAGCAGCTGAAGAGAACAAGCACTCAGCATCACAAATGGCTCTCACTCTCATTAGAATCTAAAAATAAGCCCATTAACAATATTACTGCAAAATGTAGACGACAAGCTGCTACAGCCAAGGCGCCATTCTATCAAGATCTCCCTTTTGTACCGGCATCTGCAGCTCTTATTGACAACTTGCTGACAAACAGCCCAGCAGGCCCCGATCGAGATCATTAACAGGTAATCCCAGCTTCTCCAAACGCACCGAACATCCCTGATCCTGAGGGAAAAGAGCAGCCCTGGCTGAAGAGAGAAGAGGAGAACAGATCAGGTGGGAATGGATGCAGGAGATGAAACCTACCGCGAGAGCACGATCCAGGGTTGCGCTGCGTCTTTTTTCAGTCTGCGTGCTGCGGCCGGGCGGCCGCCGGATCCTCCGTCATGCTGTGTGAGTCGCGGCACACGCTCTGAAACGAGAACGGATGTGCTGTCATGCCCAGCATTTCACGCAGACGATTCAGCATCTCCCCCCTCCAGTCCTCCTCTCATCTCATGTCATCTCTGGAGCGGCACAGCGGCGGAGGAAGGAAAAAAAAACAGGCTCCGGCTTCAGCACAGACGCAGCCGGGAATGATTCATCAGAAACAGCAACGGAGGAGGCAAACGGAAGGATGGAAAAGAAATGAGCACTGCCAGGGGAGTAGCAGTGTTTCAGAGGGTGAGAGAGGTTGACAGAGAGAGAGGAAAAGAGAGAGAGAGAAGGGCTGGGTGCTTACCATGAACACACCCCCAACCCTGACGGAGCGAGGGATGAAGCTGGCAGCAGAGTGCAGGAGAGGAGAGGGGAGGTGGAGGAGGTAGTGGAGGAGGAGGAGGAGGAGGAGGGGGATGGCAGTCGTAGCACACAAACATTCACAGGCACGCTCACACAGTGGAGCAGTATGGTACGGAACTGGGATGCTCCGTGCTGTGAACTTGGCTCCTTGTCTCCTAGGGCAGAGAGAGAGAGAGAGAGAGAGAGAGAGAGAGCGAGAGAGAGAGCGAGAGAGAGAGAGAGAGAGAGAGAGAGAGAGCTTACTTGTGGCTCTTTTAGCCACCTGCTGGCCACAGACCTGTAACTGCAGCTTCATCTCAGAAAAACACTATAGCTATGCTGAACGTTTCTATTCAAACCCAGCAGAAAAATGGGTTTATTGATACCTAGAATGTCACTAAAATGTTTTTATTTTTCAAAAAATATGCATTTATGCATAAAATTAGTGACAGGTCTCCCCCGCTGCCCCTGACATGACACAAACACAAACAGCATACTGGAGAGGTTTAAATAGGCTGAGGAGGAGATGAGAGCAGCTTTAAAAGGAATGTTTTTACTTTTCAGCTCTTACAAAAACTGCAGCATTTCTAAACTGAAAGCATTCAAACAGCTCTGTACAGCTAAGCTTGCCAGGTGTCCAGTGTTGGACCGGACAGTCCAGGTTTGAGCTCTGCTGTTCAGCTGGTACTCTTGAACAGGGCTCTGATAAACTGTGTTACACTGTGGAAATGTCTATCACAGCACATATTTATAAGTAGCTACTGACATAAAACTGTAGGTAGGACATTCGGCCTAAATTATAGCATCAAAAATGCTCCCAGCATTGAAATGTATAGGTAGGATACTTTGATAGCCTAAATCATTTTATCAGAAAATGTCACCAGTATTGAAAGAATGAACAGGATAATTTGATAGTCTTAATCACCTTATCAGGTAGTAAGTAGTTATGTTAAGCTGTACAATGCAATAGCCTGTACAACAGACTTAAAATAAGGCTGAATTAACATTACTACGCTATAGTAAGGATATGTGCATGCTCAGTAGGACCACTTGATGGGTAGGACAAATTGTTAGAACATCGGACGTCGAGAGCAAAAACCTAGTCAAGCTATTTTCAAAAACAATTAAATGTGCAACTTTATCTTTTGAATGGGTCGGCCTGCAGAAGGCATTGTGAATGTTTCTCATGGATTTATTTGTGGCAGAATAAGGAGTAGTCTGGAAAATGTATTTGTACAGCAGTAAACATGTTAAACCTATGGGTAGCGATGTACTAAGCTCATGATTCAATTAGATTCTCATTACTGGGTTCAGAACTCAATATCCAATATCAAAATATGAATGAAGAAAAATGATAATGGTGGTTGGTGTAGTGTAGTGGGTAACACCTCTGCCTTCTATGCTGTAGACTGGAGTTCAATCTCTGCCTGGGCAAGCATCCTATACGATACCAATAAGAGTCCTTGGGCAAGACTCCTAACACTACGTTCACCTATCTGTGTAAAAATGATCAAATTGTAAGTCGCTCTGGATAAGAGCGTCTGCCAAATGCCATAAATGTAATGTTGTTGCATATTTAACTAATAGTTTACTAATAACACTACGGCTGGGAAGGAGGGAGCCGTGCTGGAGTGAGGAGTTGATTAATGACATTTGTGCAAATAATTCAACTGACCATTTGCAAAAGTTATAACTAACACAACTCTCAGCCAACCACAGCCGTCTAAAACATTCCTTCCTCGATCAAGTGGAAGAAAAACTGAGAGGGTGACCCCCCCCCTCCTTAAATATGGCATTTTTTTTGCTAAGTGTAGCACATAATTTCTATGTATCTGCTGAATTTAACATATTGAAAAAAAAAACATACATTATGAAATTTGTCCTAACTTTAGTACACAAATATACACATTATTAACTTTCCCATAATGTTTTTTTAAGGGCCACATTTAATGTTTTATTTTTTTCCAATATGTTAAATTCAGCAAATGAACATTAATTTGACCAGGGGTGCACAAACTTTTGCATTTAACTGTACACATGTACACAATTACACAAAATTTTAGATACAAAATATCATCTCAACAGTGACGATATACAGAGAGTGAAGCACAGTCAGACATCTAAAGCTGGCCGTGATGTTTGTGCTCTGATGTTTCAGTTACACTGATGCAGTTACCTCAGATATGGTCAGGAAATTGACTGTGTGATCCTGAACTGAAGAACATCAACCGGGGTCATCCTCCCAAAGCCTCTCCGCTCCAGCAGGTGGCAGTGATGAACTAAATGTGGAGCCAAAACACAAAACAGAATGAAAGTGATTGTTAATTAATTTCTTTTCCTGGCCAGTATCACAGACCCTGATTAAGCCTAGGACTAGACTAAAAAGGGGTTTTTTGCTCCTCTTATAATAACACGTCCTTACAAAAAGGTTTTCAGTAGCTATTATCACTGCAGACAAGATGAACTTCTAAGTTAGTTTGTATGAAGCTCATCAAAGAACAGCTAAAATTTCCTAAAATTAACTGTCTTCAAGAAAATGAACACTAAATGTACTGTGGGTTGGTGGGAAATTGTTAGGCAACATAGGCTCCAAAAAAAACTTTTAAATTTAACAATATTTTACTATTATCAACATTACAAATCATCACTGTCGGGACAAAACCTTCTATCTCCTTTTTACTCATTTTCCTCTGTTTTTTTTTTTGCAGAATTTGAAATCACCAGTTACCATGTAGACGGTGTTAACATTTCATTTTGAATGCACCAACAGAAACGGCCCAAAATGACATGGACCAAATAGTTCCTCCACTAAAAGTTGAGAACGTTTCTCTTCCTCTGTTAGACCACCTTTATTGAAGACAACGTTTTCATCTGACAGCGACGACATAAAAGTCAGAGGACAGTTGTAAGTTAAACTGGTTGCTCTGGATAGTAAATACAGTTAACCATTTCACATTGAATCAGTCTGAACTACTTCACAGCTCAGTGACTGAATTATGCAGAAATTTCGAGAAACTGGTTGAATTCTCATTTAACAAATCTATTTAGAGGCTGTGCTGTGCCAGTGGAGCACTTCCACCATGTTTACTGCATTTTTTCTTTTCAAACATTCTGACTGTGTTGAAACTGTAATTTTGAAACTTGTAATCTGGCCTTTTTGTTTTTGCTGCTGATGAGAGCTTTTGACGCATAAGAATTCATCTGTGAACAACAGATTTGACCTGCTTTTTGGAAGATGTTAATGGTTTTAAACGTCATGTATTTTACAGATTTCTCTTTCTTTCTGGTCACAGTTTTCCCACAGCCAAACTGTATGTACATCATTTCTGTTTATGTTATGTTTCCCAAGATTCCCAATTTTCAGAACTTATAATATAATATAACGTATAATTGTTTTCTTTTTATTTAAGCCATGGGTACAATTGTTTGACCATTTTACAACCTCTCTTTATCCTACAGAATTAAACAGCTGTTTTTGTTACTGTGCCGTTAATACCGATGTATGTAAACGATCTCTGTTCTGATTGGCTGCCCTGCATTGTGTGTCATTTAAAAAAGCACTCTGGACTGGGACTCTCCTCATAACCGGAACTGCTCCCACACAAAAATGCTCTGGAAGGATGTATGTAGATTTATCATGGATTGTATTGACCCTGACTTTAATCTGTCTTTGGTTAATGAGTTGTTTGGCCTCAGTCATTATAAAAAGAATAAAGTTAAAGAATATTATATTATTAATTTGATCATTCTTCTGGCAAAATTTCATATTCATAAACGTAAATTTATTCATTCCAAACCAGGTTTTCTCAAATCTGAAATAGAAGTTGAACAAAACTTCTATTACCCTCTCCAAAAACAAAAAGCTGCGAATATACGCACCTTGTTTAATTTATTTTTGTAAAAACGTGCTCTTTCACCTGGCTTTTTTCTTTTTTTTTTTTGCTTAAACTTTGTTGTTTAAAATTATTACATTTTTTGTTTATGCAGTTTTTAATCTGACTTAACTATATTTGTTCTGCTGTATGCTGCTTATGTACAAATGTAATTATTTAATAAAAATAGATTCTCTTATAACTTCAGTGCGAAAGGGTGGAGCTAAACTGGTTAAGGCTAAATAAGATATATGTAAATGTGCTGTTTTTTCAAAAAATGAATTTTGCAGCTTAGTTTCCACACATGGAGTGTATGGACTGAGGAGTGAATGGTACATATTTAACTTTAACAATATTACACAACATATCATAGGAAATCTTCATAGGAAAATCTGGCTGTCTGTGATATGAGCGCCTCTGATCAACCAAACAGATTGCTCTCTATCCACTGACCCATACCAAAACTACTTTAGGTTTCCTTAATAAACTTGTATTCTTTAATTAAACTAATTCAGATGGTTCTTTAATAGCTTTTTATGGAGCCCATGTTTTTAATAATGCATGGCTACAAATTAATATATTGGTGCCACAAATGACTATATTAAGACCACAAATTACTACACTGAAGCCACAAGATACTACAGTGAGGGCAGAAATGACTGTATTGAGAAGAGTTATGAGAAACTTAACGTAACTATGGCATCAATATAGTAAGTCGTAGCCACGCCTTACTACAAATACTTATCACGTCACGGGCTGCACAGCTTTGTTATGAAACCAAATATAAAACATAAGTTAAATGTAAAGGGATACCGGGTAAACAGCTCAAATGCAAAAAAAAGTTAAGCCGTTTAGCGAGCTTGGTAGCTGGTCAGCAGTGCTATGTGTAGCACTAGCTAGGTGGCGTTAGCTCATTAGACTGTGCTAACTTTTACAGCAGTTTATTAACAGTAGGCTAACCTCACGTACCAAAGGGGTTTTTATGTCACTCAGGTTCTACTCACTGTCTGTTAGGCTGTGTGGTACGGAGCCCTGCTGGTGACATCCTGTAGTGTAGGTAAGTGTAGGAAAGACGATGCAGACCAGCTTCAGAAAAACTGAAGACTCCAAGTGAACCAGTGCCGCGCTGGGTCCAGCCAGGCACGTCAACGGCGCCGCCATTTTAGGGAGGTCAACGTCGCTGCAGGACTGCATTCAGTACCATTACAGAGCGGCAGTTTAAGAAAGATACGGTCCAAAATTACACTATTTAAAGAATATTGCACTCAGAAAGCGGGATAGGATTATATAACGGACAGAACGCAGCGATCCACGCTAATGTTTGTATGATGTTTATTGTTTGTGGCATGTTTATGTGTCGTGTGGTTGGTGAGGCACAAAGAACCTGTTCATGTTTTTTTTTCCTCTGGTTTTATAATCAGCTTATTTCATTTAACAGTCTATTCGGGGGATCTTAACTTTACGTAGTAGTTATTTATTTACAATGATGGTTAATGCTTTGTAGCCTCATACTCATAATAGATCTATTAACGTTAGCACCTTCTTAAATGAACCTTAAATTAGGTTCTTATTCGCCAGCTTCTTGTTCGAATTTTCCCGTTCCACCTTAAATGGTACAGTTTCAGGTACCAGAAAGTGACTACTGCACCATTTAAGGTGGAACGGGAAAACTCGAATAAGAAACTAGCGAATAGGAAAACAATTTTAGTCTCGTCCTTCTGTGTATTAAGATTAGAAGTGATTCACGCGCTGATGGATTTGCTGATTGTGCCTCTATCGGAGCTCGCGCTAAACTCACGTCAGGTGCAGACTGAACACTGTCCTGCTGGTCCGGACGGCTAATTAGCACGAACAGTTATGAAAGTAATAAAAGCTACCGTGAGCAGTCCGCGCAACCGAGATCAATCTGTGTCTGAGGATTATAACAAAACAAATTTGGTGAAAATCGGTTGAGTAAACAGGAACTTGTGGCCGATTTAATCCTGAGACTCATCACCTCTCAATACAAGTGAATTTGTTCACAAACGGATCTTGACCGCTCCAACATGGCGGACCTATCGCCATAGAGAACAACAGGCAACGCGGCATCTGGGTATGTATATCTGCGGAGCCCCGTAGGGGTCACTAACGAGAAAAAAAAATGTGAGAAGGAAAATCTGTCCCCTACGGAGCCCCGCTGGTGACATCCTGTATAAATAAAAATAATGCGTGGCCACTCCTTATTAACGCGTGGGAACGAGATCCTAATGCGTGGCCACGACTTAGTAAGGCGTGGGAATCAGATGATTAAGTCGTGGCCACGACTTAGTAAGGCGTGGGAACGAGATCACGGCTTACTAAGTCGTGGCCACGCATTAGGATCCCATTCCCACGCTTTACTAAGTCGTGCCCACGACTTAATCATCTCATTCCCACGCCTTACTAAGTCGTGGCCACGCATTATTTTTATTTATACAGGATGTCACCAGCGGGGCTCCGTACCTGTCCCCGCAGTTTAGCAATCCGTACTCTCAGTTTATAAACTGTGCCCACGGATTTGTAAACTGTACTGTACTGAAGTGACGCTCATGCACCTGATCTCATGTATGTGAAAGCTACAGCACAATATCCTACCTACTTCTTTAGTAATGTCTGCTTTATGTCACGTTAACGTTACTTGCTTATATTTATCTTTTCATCATGAAAGGTCGACACAGTTGTGTTTCTCCCTGGCTGTACTGCCACCTGCTGGTGAGATGTGGTGTGGCGCTCAAGATACAACTTACTTGTTTGAATGTTTTTTGAATGTTTTGAATAAAATCAAGGAAATCATGGAACGTTCAGCAGTTAAACATGCACTGAAATGTTGAGCATTTTGTTGGGGTAAATCATGGAAACATTAAACGACAAAAGTCCAACTCCTATATAAATGTTACCAAAAAAAGTTGCCACCTTATTTAGCACCTGCGGTCTTCTAAGGTCATTTTCTGGCACTGTATCTCCTTCAGAAATGTATATTTAGTTTGTTAGTGTGATCTGTTAGTGACCAGTGTTATACTGTTTATGAGATTAAGAGATGTAAAAGATTGCAAGTTAGTTATTAAGCAGAGTTTTGTGGTCCTATTGTAGTCCTATTGGTCACTCAGTGGAATTAGATTAGACAGTCGTGATGTGATCCCCTGATTTTGGTCTATGTGCGTATATGTCCAGGCTTTTTGCTACAATTTTTTAATGTATCCCCTCCAAATACTGTATATATATGTATATATATATATATATATATATATATATATATATATATGTTTTTAACTGTACCTAATTCTTTACTTCTGAATCAACATGCAGAAATGTGAAAATGTGAAAGCACTTAGCAGTATCTTCTTTTATAGGTACCTAATTCTTTACTTCCTGAGGGCAGGTAGCCACACATACCACCATCCGCTACCATCTTAGTGTCGCTGCTGTGCTGAGAACGGCCCACCATCCAAGTAATATCTGGTCAGAGGTGGCAACAGATGAGCTACAGTCAGTATTTAAACTTATATAGAAGATATTTGTGATACAAATGGTCAATTTGTGTAGCTGTAAGGTGTAAGATGCCAAATCAGTATAGCGTCAACAGTTCAAAAATAATGGCTTAATCAAAGTTTGCACATTTTTCCATAAGACAAAAATGGAGGCTTTCTTTTAAAGCCACTGCACCAGGGCCGTAGCCAAACAGGTTGCTGTCTATCCACTGATGCATAACACAACTACTTTTGGTTTCCTCAAGAATCTTGTATTCGTTATTTCAGCATATTCAGATTCAGATGGTTCTTTTATAGCTTTTTATGGAGCCTCTAAAGTGAAGTGTTTTCAATAATGCATGGCCACAAATTAATATATTGAGACCGCAAATTTATATATTGGGGCCTTTGCACCAGGGCCGTAGCCAAGGGGTGACCAGGAGTGGCCGGTGCCACCCTTCCATGTGCGTGGCCACCCTTCTGATCAGCCCAGTTAAACAAACTAAGACAGTCAGCTATCATTAATAAAACACTCACCACAGAAAAGTTACTACTTCGTGTGAACAGTTTCATGATGAAAATCTGTCATCAGGGTTGTTACCAACCAGTTATGCTCTGACACTGCACTCAATAATCAGCCTGTGAGTGAACACAGCTCAAAACATTAACATTGCTCATGTTTATTTTGCATGAGAAAGCAGCTAACACTGGCCTTTTACATTAAGGAAGAAAATTAAAAACACCTAAATAAATCTCTACATCAGCAGTTCAGCACAGAGCACAGCACAGTTCAACACATTTTTCCACATAACATAATGAAAATCATGAGGAAATCGCTTTCAGTTTTACAGAGTGTAACTATTTAAAAATGTGGTTAATAATGCTGTTGTTCTGTTAAGCTTCATAGAATAATGACCACATCAATAACTTACCCAGTACACTTCAGTGAGCTACATATGAAGTAAGCTATACGATGGTAAGATCATGGCCGTTAACTAGCTATGAGGACACCGAGGTCCGAACCTCAGAAGGGTCAGTATCTCCATTCTTGAGCTTTAATGTGGAAGCAGTGCCGTTCTGAACATGCCGTATCCTGCTCTGAGACGTAGCTCTCACATGCCTACTCAATCAAATAGTAATAAAAAAAATACAAATAATATTTATTAAGCTGCATTTTTTAAGATAGTTAAATGTGATTTGTTTTCTGGGAGTGTCGCTGTGTTATGGCCAACCAAATCATTATGCTCTAAGCCAGTGGTTCCCAAGTCCTGGTTCCCACTTCCTGCCAAAACACACCCACGTCAACTCAGGAGGGGCTTGTTAATTAGCAGATCTGTTGGATCAGGTGTGTTGAGACCGGGGCAAACACTAAAATGTGCAGAGCAGGTTGTCAGGCCCCAGATAGCGAGCAAATATCAGTCAGCTGGCTTGATAAGGTCGGCACCCTGCTGACTGTTTGCCACTGCTCGTCCACCCTTGGACCACCCAGACTATTGTCCAGCGTAAAAGGTCTAACTAGTTTTTAATCTTCTCAAACAGAGTTTAAATGCTCACAGCCTTTTATTTTGTAAAACGAACTAGGACAAATATTACAAACAATTGCAATATAAATAAATAACTAAATAATGACTTGGTCTAATATATAATGATTTTGTTGAAATGTTATTGCTGACACTGTGCTAGATTAAAATTAAAAGCATAATGAAAGAAAGAAATGAAGGAAAAATGAAGGAAATTAGACTGTGAGTGGAAAATGAGTGATTAAAAGTGACCTTTGCTTAACCACCAGTGGGCCGCCTGGGAAACGCTGAGCAAAAAGTCAGGATCACCAGCTTTGCCATTGGAGGGCCAACGCTGGCCCAGTGTATTCTTGCTATTGGGGGCCCCATCATGTACGCAACTTGAGGACACTGAGGTCTTTTAGTTTTTGAAGCATTTTATGAGATCCAGTATGAAAACAGTGATGAGTGTATACTATCAGCAGTGACTGATTCTCAGCTGACCTCAGAACAGCTGTGGTTTGGCCTTAGACTTCTCTTCCTGATGTGTTTATCTCTGTATGAGATGCTATGCTAATGCTATTCAGAGCAACTTTGACTTACTAGGACCACACCTAATGTTGCTGGTTCCTGTTCAGGTCAGGCTACAGGCTCTGGAGTTGGCTAGATTAGTGATTAGATGAAAAATGACTGGTAGTTCAAAGTTCTTGTATTGTGTTACTCACTAATCACTGCTGAAAAAATGTAGACCATTAGAACCATTAGGATTAAAACCTGATGGTTTTGCTTTCCTATGGGAATTGGCTTAATGGTTGCCATAAGAGACGACTAGTTTCATGTAGGACACCTTTAGATTCCATTAGGAAATCATCAAATGCATGTGGAATCAGTCCCATATCACCTGTTAAACCATTACAATCCTTTTCTGTGATATCAACCCATCAGGTGACACAACATATCATTAGTGACTATTAGACACCAGAAACCTTTAATGGTTTCTATGATAGTTTTTAGCAGGGATAACATTGTACAACTGGCATGAGTCAAGTGCCGTCAAGTTGTTTCGGACTCCTGGCGACCATATGGATTGTGTTTCTCCTGAATATCCTGTCTTCTGTTTGGGTCTTCGGCTTCTGAACGGCTGGTTTGTTTCCTCTGATTGTATCCATCCATCTTGTAGCTGGTCATTCTCTTTTACCTTCAACTCTACTAAGCATATTGGTCTTTTCCAATGAATCGGTTCTTTTAGAATATGTCCAAAGGAAGAGCTTCAGTTTGATTATCGGGGCTTCAAGTGAGAGGTGAGTCTTGATTTGGTTTAGGATCCATTCTTTTTTTTTTTGCCGTCCAATGTACTCTTAAAAGTCTTTGCTAAGTTCAAAGGCATCTATATTTTTCCTGTCACGCTTATTTATTGTCCAGCTTTCACATCCATTAAGAACCGCAGAGAAGACCACAGCCTGGACAATTCAGATTTTTGTTTGTAGAGACAAATAATTGCATTTAAAGATCCTTTTAGCTGAAAATAAGTGGGTAGCCTTAATAAATAGTTAAATGGATAATTAAATAAAATTAAACAGGGTAACTGGAGTTCAGCAGTTTATGGAAGACTTAGGAAAGGATGGGAAAGGAACGAATGAAAGGAAAAGGTACATAACGATTGTGGACAAGTAGAAAAGGAGCAATTATTTGGTAAAAATATAAATAAATGAAAGACTGACAGCTGGTGTAATACACTTATTCAGCAGTTAGTTTAGTTACTACGGAGCCCTAATGCGTGGCCAAGACTTAGTTAGGCATGATCTTGTTCCCATGCCTTACTAAGTCGTGGCCATGACTTAATTATCTCATTCCCACGCCTTACTAACTCTTGGACACGCATTAGGATCTCATTCCCACCCGTTATTAAGTCGTGGGCACGCATTATTTTTTATTTATACAGGATGTCACCAGCAGGGCTCCGTAAGTCACTGCAAAATGGACATCTCTAAAATTTTGATCCCAGTTATGATGAGGCAACTATGAGAAATGAGTATCCGATCACATGTACTACTGTAATGTCTACGCTTTATCATGTAAGCTAAATACTCTTTACAGCTGAGTGCATGTTTAATGATGCAGACTAGATTTAATCAGACGTGAATCCAGACACTGTGAATGCTATAGTAGGTTAAGTTGTTACCCAGCCAAATATTATTCTCTCATAATGTTACTGCCCACATTTTCCCCTCGTAGTTTGCCACCCCAATAAAACTGCTGGGTCCAACGTGGCCACCCCATTGATAAGGAGGCTACGCCCCATGTTTACCTATATATTTTTGGGATTGTGTTGGGAGAGTTACGTCCAACCTGGCAACCTCACTGCAGGCCTGTGAGGCTGTGTTGTCGTGGCTCTGCCTGTTTGAGCCCGATGGCTGCAGCCCATTGGGCAGGGAGGGCTCGCGTCAGCACGGTGGGTCGACTGTGCGTTCATGGAGCTGCGAGTCCGCGCTGCTGAATCACATGTGCGTCGCTGGTGAGGGACACGGAGCTCAGATCTACCCTGGACAAACGCTTATTCGACCGATGCGCCTCGGAGAGCCTCTCAGCTCCACTCTGTCCAAGTGATTTAGCAGATTTTCACCGCCATGTCTACGGAAAAGCAGAACATCCCCGAGGAGAACCTGCAAGGTAAAGGCTGGGAGTGGGCCAGCTTTGAGAACAACACTGGCTTTCTTTCACGAAGCTGAAGTCAGGTTCTTATTCGAATTTTCCGTTCCACCTTAAATGGTACAGAGTTTACATTCTGGCGCTTCAGGTTTTTCTGTGTAATTGCGGCACCATTTAAGGTGGAACGTGTAAATTCGAGTAAGCAGCTGGTGAATAGGGAGACAACTTAAGCCTCGTCTTTATTCTTTTTTCCTTTTACCATCATGGATTGAATCAGTGCTTCGTTTTGGTCGGTTCTGTGTTGCCCTGATTTGTGTAATGAGTCCCTAAATGTAGGACAGCTTAATATTAACCTGAATATGTCTGATATTAGGATTGCTACTGCGTCAACGACGTCAGTTTTGGGCGTATAAAAAGCATTACGTTATTTACTAGACGATAAATGGGACCCTAAACGTCTGACCGATGTTATCCAGCTGCAGTGTGGTGGTCCGCATGGTCTGATGACGCATAAATAAAATAAAATTAAATGTAAATGAAGTGTCATATCCACGAATAAGTGTTTCTCTAATGTTGCCCCTGTTGCCACGCGTGGAGGTTTTTTTGCGTGAAATCTGGGTTTTTGCGATGCGTGTCGTGTCGACAACAACAATAGAAAACATGGGACAAAAATAAATAATTAAATAAACACAGTAAATAAATAAAACCGCCCACCATTCACGCGCTTGCTTCAGCCTATGACGTAATATGCGATGGGAGGGGCTACGGAAGGACGTGAATCCTATTGGCTGTTGAGCGGGATAAACAAAAGACCTTATGCGGAGGACACAATAAGTGGTCATGTGCTATTTAAAGGTATAAGGATGGCTGTTTATATCTCAAGCAAACTTGTCCTCTGTTGATCTGATAGCTTTAATCCTTGAGCCTCATCCGTGGCACTTACCCAGGGCTCAGTGATCACGCTGGCATAGTGCCCAGCATGACAAGTCCATAGACCTCTGTCATGACACGTTAGAACCCTTTATGATATACACCAATAGACCTGTCCGGACATGCCACAGGCCCTCTTGGCTGATCTGTTGAGCTCTATAGGCCTGTCAGGACACTGTATAACCCTTCATGAAAGGTGTAGACCTTTATAGACCTCTCATGATGCTGCTCATGGCTTCTACAGACATGTTATGACCAATATGTACACCAATAAGACTTGTAACGACATGTTAATAACTGTCAAGACAGGTCTATAGACCTCAACAGAATTGTTACGACAGGTTATAACCCTATAAACGACAGATTAGATGCACAAACAGACCTGTCATGCCATGTTGAAAGCCTTCATGTTAGACCTATAGACCTCCATCAAGATCAACCTTTCATAATAGGTATAGATGTCTATAGACCTGTCTGGACATGCTACAGACCTTTGTGGCTGATCTGTTGAGCTCTGTAGGCCTATCAGGACATTATATAACCCTTCATGAAAAGTGTAGACCTTTATAAACCTGTCATGATGCTGTTCATGGCTTCTATAGACATGTTATGACCGATATGTACACCAGTTAGACTTGTAACAACATGTTAAAAACTGTCAAGACAGGTCTATAGACCTCAACAGTATTGTTACGACATGTTATAACCCTTAACGACAAATGAGACGCTTTAACGGACTTGTCATGCCATGTTGAAAGCCTTCGTGTTAGACCTATAGACCTCCCTCAGGACGTGATATAACTCTTTGTAATAGGTATAGACGTCTATAGAGCGGTCATGACATGTCACAGCTGTTCATAGCCTCTATAGACATATTTTACCCATTATGAGAGACACATACACTGCAAAAAATGGTATCTTGTCAAGGGAAAGGATCTTGAATCTAGTCGATATATTTAATATTTCCCATTTGGAGATGGTTGTGCACTGATTGTAAGATTATCTAGCTTATTTCCAGCATTTTTTTACTAGTTTAAGGTCATTTTATTACATAAAATTATCTCACTATACTGGCAGATAAATTTGCTGGTTTTAAGCACATTTCTCAAAACAAGCAAAATAATCTATGAGATAATTTAACTTGATAAAATTACTGAAAACAAGTAAAAATGTCTAGAAATAGGTTAAATAACCTTAAATTACTTACAACAATCTCAACAGAAGAAATATTATATTTTTTGCTTAGATTTATGATAATTTTGCTTGACAACATACCATTTTTTCTAGTGTACACTGATTAGACTTATAAAGATAGGTCTATAGATCTCCGTATACCTCCATGGCAGGTCTATTAACCTCTATAGACCTGTCATAACAAGTTATAACCCCTTCATTAAAGATTGTTGTCATGGCAAGTATGGTTTTCTAGTAGTAGTAGCAATGCCATGATCTCCAGATGATTTTATGGCAGTGCCTTTCTAGAATGACAGTATAAAGCACAAGCTTGTTTTGGTCTTTAAAGTTCATGACTCCCTATGTTATGTTGTTTTTAATGCATGAATGTTGGTTGCACTGTGATGAGAACACTTTTCAGATTTAATCTTGAAATATGTATTTTTTCTAGGAATGATTTACCAGGTTGAGAACAATAAACATTAGCCTGAACATGCTTAAGGCAGCACTATATGTATAGTTCAGATTCTGAGTTTTAACATGCTTGTTCTTTTGGCTCCAGGCTCTTGGGTGGAACTGCACTTCAATAATGGAGGTGGAGGAGTTTCCAAAACAGGGGTGGAGGATCAGGCTGCCAGCGCCGCTCCCAGCGGAGACATGGAGAAGATGCTGCTGGATGCGCAGCACGAGTCTGGCAGGAGCAGCTCTAGAGGGAGTCTACCCTGTGATAGGTCAGTCTGTATGCTATGACTGGTCACTGTGTACAGTGAAATATGTAATTTCAGGCCTTTCATAAGTTATTGGACTAATATCCAATGCCATATTGTTTCTGTCACAAGAAATGGTAACTATAGGACATGGAAAAAAATCCTAATGTAAAGTCTCTTAATATAGCAAACTTGTTATTGTAATATTTACATATTTATTTATATAGCTGCTGTCATAAAATGCTTTGTATCTACAAGGGAAAATGATAATAAAAAAAAACATTTTTAACTAATAATGATATTTTATTCCAGGTAATTTTAGACCACTTCTGTAGGTCCATTTTTCACGTCACCTGGCATTTTTTTAAATGGTGAAATGAAATCATGAAAGGAGCTGAGAGGTTTTCTTTTGGACTAACAAACTAATATTCAATACTGTATTCATTTATTCTACAGGTTACTTGGAAGGTCTTTCTTATATTTGCATTTCAAGGGTGTGTTGCTCATAAAACAGTCTTTACTGCAGATTGGCACATTTACAAAACAACAGTTTTGATGATCTGTTGTCTCAAAGGCACTGCAAATGAAATGTTTTCTTTCTTTTACCTCTTCAGTCCTCCAAGATCCCAGACTCCTTTGCACTTGTGCAGGGGCTCAGAGGTTCACAGCTCAGGAGAAAAGAACAGCTCACAGGTATGTTTTGGTCTTATGGTGGGTTTAGTAACTGAAGTGACAGTCGGTTGGGTCTCCGCGTCTCCTTATGTAAGGTGGATGGTACTGTGTAGACCTCTTTCCTGGACCAAAGATGGAATGTAAAGCTGCACTATGCAAGATGTTTAGTTTAAATTGAAAGAAGTATTACTGAGTCAGGAGGAAAAAAACTTGCTAAATTAGGGTGTCTGTATGCTGCTACGGGTCCACCTGTAAAGCATGAAATAGTCATTTAAAAGTTGGAGGTGTTGAGCTGGATTTTGTGGGAATTTTGCGAACTACATTGTACGGCTTTACATATTAACATCACAAGCACAGGCTCAAACAGGAGGTCTAGCTCAATGTTTAGGTTCTAAATGCAAAATTAACATTACACTGATAAACATATGATGACAATCGTAGATACTTCACTTGCATCCTCAGAAGACACATCTTCACAGAGTCCTCTTTGATTTCTCTTTCACTCATAGTCATCAGATTCATCCACACGGGGAAGGGTCAAAAGCACAACTGACGTTACAAAATATTCTTCCACACATTTACACATTCCCACCAGAGAGTCCCCTAAACTTACATAGTGTAGCTTTAATGATTTTGATACTTCATCAAGTAGAACTGACTGGATTTCTAAAATATGATCAAAAAAATTCTTTTTCAGAACAGAAAGTGTGTTTACCATAACTCTCTTGTCTTGTTTTGGTTCTAGTCTGATGAGGATTACCTGGAGAGGAGAAGAGAGGTAGACAACCTGATGAAGAAAAATGCTGATTGGATATGGGACTGGTCAAGCCGACTGGAAAACATACCACCCAAGTAAATTGAGCATTACATTCTGATAGCCTTTAACAATGATGACAAACAATACTAATAACTAGGGATGTGCTGATATGGGAATGTGGGCCGGTAAGGATATCTGATATTTTTCATTTGCATATCTGCCGATGCCGATACATAATATAAATATACATTTATATAATGTAGAAACTGAGACTACATCCTGGATTAGCTTTAAGGAGAAATATCACATTGATTTCTATAGGGTTATAAATGCAGTACAATTAATAAAATCCAGCCATTTTAGCATATCTTAGCCAGTGTACAATAAATACAGTCATATGCAAAAGTTTGGTCACCCCTAGTCAAATGACGTTATGTTGATTTTCTAAGTAAAAACGTATCCTCTAAACCTAAATGTGATGTTTTTATGCAAATTTGAGGGTACAATGTCTTATCTATTTTCCATATTAGAAAAATATTTTATACAAAAAATTATAAAATGTGCCATAACTTTTGCAGAGGCTACCTTTTATGTTTTCCCAATATGTTTAAATTCTGCAAATAAACAGTTATTGTGCATTAAAATAAAATGTGCTCTGGGCAGGATGTGTTAACATATTTTCACTTAGAAAATACATTTTTAGAGCAATTATCTGGTGATACTGATATGAATGATATCACTGTTATTAGTAGGGATGCACTATACACAATAATTACATGGCTAAAATGTCTAAAATGTAATATATTGAATTGTAGTACATTAGCCTATATGGTGGTGCTGTCAGAGGAACTTTAAAGCACAAGGGAATAGAAACATTTACAACAACAAAATATTACTCCATGTAATTTTGGACTCTTTCTTTTAGTCCATGCATCATGAAATGTTCACACAGTTTAAAGCCGTAAAAATGGAGATGTGACAGTGACTGTGTATTTCAACATGCATTATAATAATAGTGAAAAGCAGAATCTGACACAACCTGGAAAACACTGAGTTGCTCAACTGTTTTGACTGTATATGCAACAGTGTTGATGTTCAGAGCAATGTCTATATATAACACACAGCTTAATGAGCCGAGGTGACTTTAGGGCAAAGGTGTTTTAAATGGATTTGTGCTCTGTGTTTTCTTTCCAGAGAGTTCTTGCTGAAGCAGCCCAAACGTTCCAGCACTCTGAGTATCAGGAACACCAGCGTGATGAAGAAGGGAGGAATCTTCTCCGCTGAGTTCCTGAAAGTCTTCCTCCCATCTCTTATAATTTCCCACATCCTTGCTCTGGGGCTTGGGTAAGTACACAGAGCCCAGCTGGTGAAATGGCCAGCGAAAAAGGAAAGGGGGGTGGGTCACTATTGTTTGGTGCTGTTTCAGTGTTATTTACTTTACCTAGTGTGCTCGAATTCAAGGCTGTAGTCAATATTGAACTGTAACGTTTAGTACATTAAGTGTCAGTACAGTGTAATATTAACACATACAGAGGGTACATTTGGTGTACTATTTTTGACCTCAGTGTGGGCAGTGGGGGACGTGCTGGAATGCATGCTAGCCTGTTTTTAGCATGACATGGCAGTTCACAGCTAAAAGGGGAGTGTTAGCTTTCCAAAGCTGGCCTGGAAAACATGGCAGAATTACCTGAGCTTTCTCCGAAAGACATGAGCTCTAGGAACGTCCTGGCCTACACATTACCCAGAGATGTTCACTGTTGAGCCACATACTGACACAGTGGTATTCAGTTCCAGGCCTTGGGCACCGCGACATGTGGTACTGTTTTAACTATCACGCCTACAGCCGTGTGCAAAATCACGTTTTGCTGAATAACTTTAAGTAAGTAAATCAACACATTCTCTACAAGGAACAAACTTAAATATGGCATTTTTACTGCATAGTTTCTGTTCATTTGTTGAGTTTAACATATTGGGAAAAAAAAAATCAACATAAAATGTAAATGTGCCATAACTTTTATATTTTATCTTTTCTTCAAAATGTATAGCAAATAAACAGTAACTGTCCATTATAATGTGCAGAAGTGTGTTCTCTGTAGGGAATATGTTAACTTATTTTCACTTATTTTCACTTATTTGACCAGGGGCGCTAAAACTTCCGCATACAACTGTAGTTCACGTCAAGTGTATTGCTGTTAACAGAGCAACATATAGCAGCAAGGGAGGATCTGATTGTGAGTAAGCTTCTAACAGATGCTGCCATTGTTATTCAAAAGGCCAACTAAACCTTTTTACCCTACAACAGTGGGTATTTGTGATATGGACAAACCTGCAGGATTAAGTGAGGCATTAGGAGTAACGTCCTCCTAACAGAGTCAGCCACAGTTGGTGATAATGGAAACTAATCTTTTGATAATAGTTGATGATATAAAACTGTAGCCTGTGAATGCTTAAAACTTTTTTTTTTGCTGTCCATAGCAAGACAGACACACTTAGCATGTCCTAATTTGATAAAGTGACCTGTTACCTTGCTTTAAATGTAAACTAACAAAACTAACAAATGACTCAATGTTTACAGCCAATTGGCATGTAACTTTCCCCAGAACTCCCTTTCCTCTCAGAGCTAGTCTTTGGCCAGACATGCTACTGTTTCTGCAGATCCTCATTGATACTATAAATGATTTATGATGCACATTCATACTTAAAATCCCAAGTGGAGGAACATTTAAAGGAATAGTTTGCCTAAAAATCGAAATTAGTCATTTGCAGTAACACTTTATTTGGATAGTCTGCTGTAGATGCTTATATTGCATTATATTATATTGAGTTTCATCAAAGAGTTTAACATCTATAAATAATATATTGGGGGCTATCCAAACAAAATGGGACCCAGTTTTCCCCTTACCCCAAATATAGTCTACCGGACTGTTTGGTGTACAAAGTTTGCTTTTTAAAGGGGAAGTCCACCAATTTTTCTACATAATTAAAAGGTTAAGATGTAAACAAAGTATGTAGTTTCAGAAAACACACTGGCAAGGCTTTTTGAGATTATTAAATTCATCCCAGGCTAACTTTAGCTTTATTTGTTACCTACATTCGCCACATAGCTGTGATGTGAGCAAAGTTACTCATAGTTCATCTTTTGTAGTTCAAAAATAAAGAACTGAAGAAACCAGACATACCTCGACTGACTATTTTTGGGCTAAGGGGAGAATCTAATTTCTTTAATGCTTAAATGAACTGTTGTAGCTCCTATAAGCAACTATGAATTAGCTCTAAATGTAACTTTTTTTGCCTAATTGGTTGTTTTTTCTTCTGTTTCTTTCAGAGTGTACATCGGAAGGCGCATTCCTACCTCCCACGGCACGTTCTGAGGGAAAACATACACAATCTCAAATCTGCACCTTCACCATCTCTGCTGCTTTGTCTTGAATCTGTGTTCCAGTAGATACAAATAGGTCAGGCTCACGTGACCCGTTTCCTCTTACTGGCCGTGTGCCGCACTGCCGTTGTTGCCCCTCGTGTATTCCTCTGGCTCTTTCCCATAGTTCCTCCCTGAGCCGCTTTTAAAGCACAGACTGCACTGTCATTCTACGAAGGGAGGCCATTTTGGGTTTTAAGGCAGTGAGCCGAGTCATAGTCATGTGCTCCACTTTCCATCCTTGAGTCCTTTCTTGTGCAGATATATAGAACCTATTTAAAAAGAAACACCTGTAATGTGAACAGAAAGGATGTGAAACTAAGATGTAAGCAAGGGGTGCAGGAGGACACCAAGACGCTTGATTTGAAAACACTACAGGAGAGTATTTTACAGAGCAGGATTTCTTAGTGAGCGTAATGTGAGGCTTGTCCAGAAAAAAAAAGTCCATTACTTCTCTTCCTGTTGGACAGGCGTGACTTTCGGCTGAAAGCAATACTCAAGCGACTTTCAATGTCATCGAGTGCGTTTACATGCACTCAATAATCCGATCATAATCAGATTTCTGCAAATATCTGATTATATAAATGGTCATATAAACAGCATACTCTGATTTCTTAGAGCATAGCATGGTCTAGAAATCAGATCTAGAGAGCTGGAATTCAGCTCAGTGCATGTAGACTCTTACTCGGATTTCTTTCATATTCTCAGTTTAGGCATATGTGAACATACCACGGTACCGGAAATAAGCGAGCAGTTTAGGAGCAACGCTGAAACCAAATGTGCTTGACAAAATGAAGGATTTAAATATTATTCATCTTCTAGATGATGTATATTCATAGTTTCAGGTAAAGTGGCGTAGGTAAAGCATGACGTTTTACATTGCGTTTATGTCGTCTTCTGGCCGGTTGCAAAGCAGAAATCTGATTACTGCCTGAATCACGTACACCCGGAGTTTTCACATTATCTGATTACTCAAGTGCATGTAAAAGCGTTGGTCAGATTACTGACAAAACCTGATTTTCTGCAGTTATTGGATTAAGTGCATGTAAACACATTATCTACCAGATCTTTAATGTACTGTTGAGTATCAGACACTGAACAAGATCGCAATACCCAATGACTTGAAACTTGCTTACAACAGTAGCTATTGGGCAGACACTGAACTACATAAAAAATATTTAAAATTAGTGACTGATAAATTCTAAATGGTTATGCTTGAACGGGACACGTCTTGGGAGACTGACGTTAGATTGTCTTTGGTTTTCAGCAAAGCTTTATTCTAATTTCAAATGGTGAAGTAACGCAATACAAAAAAGGAGTTCTGGTTACTTTTGCTGTCCTGAGGGTTTTCTTGTATTCATGGCGATCAGGTGTTACCAGTAAAAACTCTACCAGTAATGAATTACCATAAATTCTACCCTCTGGAAAACTAGTCCCATCACAGAGAACAAATAACCCAGCTGTATGGCTCACAAATACCTTAAGAATCATATAAATGTTTTATTGGTAGAATTCAGCAACTGCCCACATCTATCTGCCATATGTTGCATGTGGACAATTGACCACATGTAACATATGGCAGATAGAGATAAGGTTGAAAAAGGTTGGAATAATACTTTTGTTTATCTGTTATCTGACTAACTGAGAAATCCTGCTGTGTAAAACAGTCTTCAGGTACGGCAGAGTATTCTCCAGACCTGTGGGTTTGTACGTAAAGATGCTTGAGAATTATTCGTGGTCATCGTCTGCATGAGAAGGGCTTGAGTAAGACTGCAGATCTAGGATCAGTTTTTAACCGTCCATATGGAAATGAACAGTAAGCACAGAGAGGAGCTGCTCCTACATCAGCACTCGCACTTATGAGATGCTGAAAGATCGATTAGGCAGGCAGAGAACGATGGTCAGCGGTTTAAAGTAAGAAGTGCATGGGGAATCATGATCACAGAGAACTGTTGGTTATTCAGTACTGAAAATATATCTAAATAGAAGATTTAGAGGTCGATTAGTTTCTCAAAAAAGATCTTTACCAAATACTTTTGACATGTGATTGTGACACTACAAGGAAAGACAGTTTTTTTTTTTCATTGTTGTGATATTTAACTCAGGTAAGCATCAGGTAAGAGATAAAGGTGTATCATTAACTGGCCAGAAGCAAATGCGTACAGGGTAGCAATGCACAGGTACCAAAACAGAGGAAAACACTCATTTCTCAGTGAAAGGAGTGCAACAGTGTTCAAGGAGAATTCCACTGATTTTAACTGCATAATTCAGTTATTAAGATGTGAACAAAGTTATTCACATATGTTAAATGTGAAACGGTACATTGTAGAGAAACCTGCTGCTGATTTCTTTGCAGTGTTGGTGATAATGAACCAAGGAAAATGGGTATAATGCAAATATAACCATTGTTTTTGCTATCTAAAATGACCAGTGAACCTACATGCGTCAGTTTTCATATATAATATTGATAATGGTAAAACAGGGGTTAATCAAAAAACTTTATTTGGGGACTATTTTCCCATATAACACCCTGCATGTACCTCTCCATCATGAATGACTTTTTAAACATATATAAAGTTTAGGAGAAAACCTTATTAAAACTGTTGTAAAACAATGTGTCAGACATCAGGCAGCGTATTCATAACCATGTCATAATAATGTGATGTAGGCATTAAACACTTTGGATGTCTGGTTCCTATCACCCCCACTGTGAACAATTCTGATACAGAGAGTATCTGTAGAACAGCATTTCATATCAGACCTCTCTTTATGTTTAAATCTTAATCATTTACTTATTTAAGCAGACATTTTGCAAATTTGGTGGAAATTGGTGGAATTCCCCTTCAAAAATCATTTGACAACTGGCAAGTACAAATACAAACACAGAATGTAAATACAGAATGTTGTCAAAATATAGTTTCACCTTTTTCTGTTGAAAGAAAAACAAAACATGGAACTAAAATCTCTCCAAATTGGCCAATTTTCTTCTTTGCACAAGGGCTGCACAAAGGCAGCCTGCTTTTCTTTATATAGTGTTGATTGCGTATTCGAGTTTGCCTTATACTGTACTGAAATCGAAATCTAGAATCTCTGAACCTTCTAAAGCTCAACTTCATTAAGAATCTAGATGCAGTTGTTAGGTTGCCTTAGCTGCTGTGATGACTGTTCACTGGAATAAGGCAAGGAGACAAAGGGAAACCCTGTGTAATTTATGTGCATGTTTTTGTAGTGTGTAGAAATGTTCAGTGTACGTGACAGTCACTTTGGTTTTGTATTAAAAGTGGGAATCAATAAATGAATAAACAAATCAGTAAATAAAATCTGTTTGCACTGCTTGGATTATTTAACCTTACCCTTTAAGGCTTGTTTCCCTACGCATGGATTAAGCCGAGTTTTGGACGGCACTGTTAAAATGGGAGGTCAGCTCAACTCAATGATATAGTAACTGATTGCATGGCTTTTCTTGAGTTGACTCAACTTGAGGACACCAGTGTTCACGCAACTCAAACTTCTTAGTCGAGTCAAAAGTTCTCTTAATTTGTTAGTTCTGCGTCTCAGTTGGGTAAATAAAATGAACTTTTTTTTTATAGTCAACTTCCCCACTAGCCAGGACTCGTTCCATTACACAATCCTGCAAGACGTTTTTCCTCTTGGGTACACACTTATGGACGGCTACGGCATTACTGGGGCTCAAACTCAACCTCCTATTGGGGTGATGGTTCAGTCCACTGCACCACTCAGGAACAAATGAAGCAACTCAAGATTTTGTGTCTACAAATGTTTAATATACTGGAGAAAATATTTGTTGTTTTAACAAGGCGTCGTCTCATGTGGTGCAACTGTCTAATAATTCATCCCAACATCAGGAGATTGAGTTTAAATCCCAGCAATACCATAACTGTCTGTACTGGAAGCCCAAGAGGAAAATCTGCCCGATGGGACTGTAAAATAAAAGGAGTGCCAGCTAGAAAAAAAAATGCAACTTCAGTTTTGTTTATCTAACTGAGATTCAGTCCTAGAAACAGTAGCTTGACTCAACTAAGAAGTTTGAGTTGAGTGAACTCTGGTGTCCTCAAGAAAAGCCACGTAATCAGTTACTATATCATTTTAAGTTAAGCTTACCTTTTACAGTTTATATTTGCAGTGCCAGTCACCATTGGAATTTCTTTTTAGTCTAGGTTTAGGCTTAATCTGGGTCTGGAAAACTGGCCCTTAATGTATAACTGTCCACAGAAAAAGCACAGCCCTCAAAAAACAGGCATAATAAAGTTGCGAGCAGCGTCCCAAACTCAGGTAAACACAATTAAAATTTATTTAACTTTGGTCAAAAATAATCAAACAAGTGTACACTTCCACAATGTTAGCATCATCATTATTTAACAAGGAACAAGGCCAGAGAGAGAGAGTACGTCCTTTGACCTGTACTGTTCCCAAATTTATAGAGCGTCACAATCAACTATACAACTTTGTACTTTTCAACCGTTAAGTTACGTTTGTGATTTTTTTTCTTCCTTTTTTTCCCTTCGATCACAAGGTTTGTCGCTGCCTGTGAAAATCTAGCAGCGCACAATCCGTGCGTTTTGTCTCTGATAAACCTGTCCTGATGTGAGACTGCTAAGGATTTGTTTATCTTATGCACAAATATTACAGCCTTGCTGCTCTGCTGAGCAATTTGTGCAGAAATACCTCAAATCAGCACTCAAAACCGAACTTGGATTTACTGGAGGAAAGCCAGGTTTTTTGTTTGTTTCAGAAGAGGCACTCGACTCGACTGCTTCGATGGATCTGATTTTTCAAAGGTGTTTTACATTTCTCGTCACTGACCACAAGATGTCTTGATTAGTAGTGTCCAGATACGAAGCCACACATACTGTAGCAGCAAGTATACGCACCGATGGACTGAAGTAATGCATTGTGAGAAAGGGGAGTGGGGATAAGGATCTTGGGTAAAGGAAGGGGAGGAAGGGGGGAGGCGTTAAAGATACAATTGGATATTTATGGTTACTATGGAGAATCATTATGGGATTCCCCACTATAGTCATACAGAGATTTAAGGCTGCAGCATCCCTTTTTTATAAAAAAAAAACAAAGTTGTCAGCCCGAAAGCTGACTGGAGAGTCAACGGCAATACTGACACTTCTTAAAATGGCCAAATGTCCTCAACTGTACAGTGCGACTGCAGCTTCAAGTAGTACTATACTGAGAATTGTTTAACCAGCTGCTTACAGAGGCATTTCCACCTCATCAGTTTTGCTTGTCTTCCTCAGCTGTCTAGCATTACTGCCCAGGAAAAGCATTCTTGCTAAGAGGTTCTGCCTCGCCAGACAGTGCCCCAAGGCTTTCCTTCAAGGCTCTAATGGGCTCACTGGCAAGTCAGCGACTGCAAACCACAGAAGCAAGAAGCATCCTCTACCGCATCGGTCGCAGACAACCCAAGATGAAGGTGAACTGGCACGTAGGTGGACTTCTCCTTTTAAGTAGCTGGCAAGAGATCAGCAGGATGACTTCACATTTCATTACTGGCGCTCCAAATCCACATAAAATGCAGATCACATGCAAAATACAGAAGACAAAAATAAAAGCCCATACATACCTGCTCATAATGTAAAAAACGCTTTCTCTGTGTAGTTTTGTTACTTTTATTAAGTGGTTTGACACCAAGACGGTGTGGTTATATATAGACACAGTCAGTGAGTAGATGTTACTATGCATGAGAAATAAACAAAACGAGGAGGACAAAACAAAATCTGTATTCTGTCCACTGACCAAAATGGAGACCTCTGTTAAGTGCTTAAAGTTAAAACACCAAGGCCTGTGAATGAGGCCGGGGGGAGGAATGTTGACAGGCATCGACAAGCCCAAAAAAAAAAAAAAAAAAAGTCACTTTTCCTAAAGGCCTGGGTTTTCAGGTGACAGAGACTACATACTGTTCTGACAGCGAGACGATGGATACGCTCTTCCTCAGGTGTTTTCCGTCATTTTGGTCGACAAAAACGCAAATAAACTAAGGCTCAGACTGGAAAAAAGAAGAGAACACAATTGTGACTGCTGAAAAGTTGATTTGGCCTCCGTGTTGAGTGCTTTTTGTCGATTCTGCTCAGCTGTGCTTGGGGGGGGGTGGAGGATAAGGGTGGGTGTTGGCCTTTTCCTGGTTTTTCAAGGGGCGAGGTGGTGGGTCTTTTATTAGGGGTCTTGACTACGCCCTCATGACAAGGCGTAGGTAAAAGAAACACGCGGTCTCATTTCCCTCGGCTACACGTGAAAGAAAAAAAAAAAAATACGAGTGCATCAATTCTTCCGTAAGGAGAACAAGGCTGCAGCTTCTCTTTACTGACTGTAAGGACTAGGCTATGGAAAGTACAAGATTTTTTTTTTGTTATTTATTTTTTTCATGTGTCCTGTCCTGTGCCGGGGGGAATAAGGTGGGGATATTTCTTTATTTCGATTTTCTCTGCTGTTTTTCCCCATATTTTCCTTTGCTTAGTTAATTTTGTCCTGGAATATATACAGGTTGTTGGTGGCAGCCACTGCTATGACGTTCTCTTTTGGGTGCCAGGCAGTGTGCAGGATCTTCTTGTTGAAGTCCAGGCTGTCCACGCTGATCTCGTCCTTCTTCCGTTTGCCTCCGGTGCACACTTTGCGTGGTTTGAGCATGGCACGCGGTTTGCTGTTCTCCCGGGACGCCTCCAGCGTGATGTCCCGGCGTGTGTTCCGGTCAAACATCCTGAAGAAGTTGTTGTAGGAGCCGGTCATAATGGCACTGCAAGACAGCACAGAAGAGAACAGGAGAGAAGGGGTCATTAAAACTGCATGAACAATTGCATGCATTATGCAAATAAATCAATCAATCAATCAATCAATCCTTCATTTCAATAGTGATTCTGGAACAATGCCTTATTTTGTGACCTTCTTTTAAATTACAAACAGGAAGCTGGTGTGGGGTACTGGTCCTGGATGTAAATATATTTATTGATTATAATGAACTGCAGACTAATCAAGAAGAGCTGGTTTTAATACTGCTTACAGAAAACATATTTATATAGCTAATCAGTCTAGAGTTTGGAACAAGCCTTACAGATGCTTACAAATGCTAAGACTGACTACTTTGATGTTGAAATTTGGTACTGAATGACAGTTCTTGAATACTCAGCAGTACTGAAGTAATTCAGTTGGCACCATAAAGGTATCACATTTTGATACCCAGGCCTGATGTTTTAGAATGTTTGATTATAATCATTTCGAATAACATTTGATACATAATTATTTTTAATTATGAATTATTTTCAAAAAGACTTCTGAATCACAAAAAACATCAAAATCACATCATGTGATGGTGAAACTGGAGATTTCCTAATGTAAATTATTTTCTAAAGAATCATATTTGATTTAAATCATTCTGAGATGAGGACCTCTACTACTGATAGACTGGAATGATTAGGGATTTTTCTAAGTAAGAAAACGTCTGAGCAGTGAGGTTAAATCTCATACCTGTCTGATCCATTCCAGCAGCACTCGAACTTGTCAAAAATGCAGTCGTTTTCATACAACGAGCACAGCTTGCTACGAAGGTATTCATGTACCTACAAACACAATGTTACAGATTTAACAGGCAGACAGAACAACATGGTTACAGAACAGTGAGTTGAACTTTTTTGAACCTAAATTAATCACTGCCAATTCCACCCATTACACAGGCCTCCCCATCACACAATGCTGCTAAGCTGGGAGGGTGAAGATTGCTGCCTCTGAATGCATGAAGTACCACCAAATTTTTTCAAACTGTGTCACTGGACAGCTCACTGTGCTTTGAGGAGAACGCCAACTGCCAATTCAGTTATGCAAGCTAACAGATGCCTGCATTGGCTAGCATTGCGCAGGGTGATTTGGCTGGAGAGACAGGGCCACCCTAGCCACGCAGAGTGCGCAATTATGCTCTCTTGGACTCATGGCCAACATCTAAGCAATTCTATGAATTACTATAAAGGACGTTTTGAAGCTTGAAAATTGTACTTCAACTAACATTCTTACTTGAAACCACCTTAAATGGCAAAATCAGAAACTCTGTGGTGAATATTCAGCATTCCATAAATGTGAAAAATCAATGTGAAGGTCAAAAAACACCACATCATTTTTCTAAAGACTCTTTGTCCAGTCTCTGGACAAACCTGGTCCAGGAAACCATCAACCTAGCGGGTTTAGAACGTGTTTAGTATTAATATATAACGTCTGCCATATGGTACCTGGTAGGTCTCTACAGGCCGGTTCTCCATGTTGAGGTCCCACACCTTCACGGAAAGGTAGTCTCGGGTCATCATGTATCGGCCACTGTGGCTGAACTTGACGTCAGATATGGAGGAGATGATTTCTGAGAAGAACGATCGGCTGCTCGGATCTTCAGGTTCTTCGAAAACTTAAGCGGAAGAAAAGAGAACGAGCGATTTCTCAAATCAAAAAGCTTAAAACCATAATGAAGTGTTCCCAAAGAGCAAAGTCAACAACAATACCTCAGAAGGCTCAGAAGGCGATCATATCCAAATGAGTCTAACAAAATCACTACTTTTTTTTTTATTGGGTAATGTGGGCATCTTGAACAACTACAGATGTTCCACATGTGTTTCTGTGGGTGTTTTGATGAATCAAAGAATTCAAATAATCCAACAAATTTAAATTGTTTCGGTCCAAATATTGCAAGCCAAACTTTAATCAAACCAGGCATTTGCTGTGTCTTTTTAACATACTGTGACGCACATTACAATATGTAATGATATAATCACACAATGGTATTTTGTCCAGATTTTGTGGACCTAGTTAAGGTGCATTCCCCCTCAAAAATATGAAAGCTGAGCATCTGCTATTGTGTAGTACAACTTCTGTACTGACATTATTAAGACAATTATTTGAACACGGTCACAAAACCAATGCCTTAAATAAGTTATCTTTAAGAAATAGATCTGTATATCAAGTCTCATGCAATAAAAAATAATATTAATTATGTAGAGTAATTATGGGGAAGAACAGAACAGAACATATAATAACGGTACTTTTCAAATGTGTGTGCATGTCTGTTGATTATGAGATGGCAAAAATGAGCAACACTGTTTGTTTTCTTGACCCACAGTGAATGTACCAGAATAATTACATAATTCAGTGATTATGCAACAGAGACTTGCTGACATTAAAACAGAAAAAAAACAACCAAAAAAAACCACCTCACTTTAAAACCACACTAAATGGGTCGTAGCTCACAGTCTCTCTGTGATCAAACGAGCAAGGTCCTGGTCTCATGACCCAAAGGAGCAGATCGTTTTTTTTTTTTGGTCGGTTTTGTTTTTTAATGTCCTCAAGGATTTTGGATGGAAAGTTGTGTCTCTATTCCAAAAATAATACTGAACCCATCTCAAAAATGGGCATGCCTTTTGTCCCTCTACTGTAAAAATAACTCCTCTGACCACAGCCACATTAAAAACACTGCACTGAAATGATCCACCTTACATTCTGAACCGTGCTGTATTGTATCCCACAGTGCATGACAGACAGAGAAAGAATGAACAGGAATGCTACTCACATTTGCTATGTCTATCGCAGAGGGCTGCCGCCCGCATGTCGCAGAGGCGGATGGTGCCCTTGCTGCTGCTGTACACAAACACGTTGCACTGGTGAGGGTGGCACTCTGCAGCCGTGATCACCTCCGTCAGCTCCTCCATATTGGCAGGCTTTATATCTACAATGTCTGGAGGAGGTGGAGCAGTAAAGGAAAGCAATGCCAAAAAGGGCCAGTATTGAATTAAAAAAATAAAATAAAAAATAAGAAAGCACATTACTGAGGCAGAAGGGATTGTCATGACTGTGGGTCTAGTATTAACCCCTTACATGGCCAGTTTTATTGCACACATTTATTACCTAAGAAAAGCTCAGCGAGTTTACACTGAAGTGCCTTACTGAGGGCAATGGTTGCTAAAACAGTGATAAAATAGGAGCAGCCAACTGTACATCATTCAACCTTCTTGGTTCTCACAATTCCACTATGATCACTGATACCCTGACTTGGATATTTATTTTCAATACACTGTTAGAAATAAAGGTTCTGTGCAGGTACATTTTTCATTCATCAAGGTACAAACAACGTAAATGTTCCCCCAAAGGTACAACAGTAGTTTCAAGGTCCAACTGTGAACCTTAAGTTTTTCTCAGAGGATAATATTTATATATTTTTTTCATAAACTAATGTTTTAAAACAGAACAATAAAATGAAAAGCCTGGAGACGAGACAGGGTGTGTGGAGTCAATACAACTTAAATATAATTTCATTGGATTATGATACAATTATGTTACCTGACTAAAGGTACTGAGATGTACGCTTCAGGGTACCACCCCAGTGACAAGAGGGGTACTGCCCCAGTGACAGCTTCATACCTTTTATTCTGAGAGTGTGCCATCTTATGAATCCAGCTTTAAAAAAGAAAATTACTCAATGTGTAAATATGGTACTGAATGACTCTAAAAACTGATCTAAAACTTTCAAAAACTGATGATCTAATCACTACAACAATCTTTTGTACCATCAACACACAAAAAAGCCATCAAGATGCGCACATTAAACAAGCACTTTCGAAAAGGATACTAAAACTTCTATCTGTGATTTCTAAGTGCCATAGGTTTATTCTTAGGTCATCTGCAGACAGGTATGTTTCATGATCGCTATTTACTGAAATGGAGTTGATGTGATATGTGTGTGCATTTGCAAATATTCTGCGGGGGCTGGCTTCCACCATCAGGTCCATTGGCATCAGCACAGGCACCTGTGGAGGATCGACAGTGGAAATTAGAGAACGTTCAGCAAGAATGAGGCATTTTACGCTTTCATAAAATTCAAGACTCTGATGTTTCTTTAAACAAGTTTGAGTTTTTGTAGATTCAGCAGTTATTAGGTATTATAAAGAACGGCTAGATCAAACATGTTAATGTGGGTAATTCTGTATGGACACTAGTGTCATTACTTAGGAGGAGCTCACTGGCATAATGCTAATTTGTGCTAAATCGTTAAAGGGAAACTGCACAATTTTTCAAACCTTCTGCATAATTATGATGTTGAACTACTAATAATAAGATATAAAAATGTCTTTTGATGTGAACTCATTCATTCTAGAGAAACGCACTGAATCAGAATTGTTCACAGTGGTAGTGATAGGAACCAGACATCTGAAGCATTTCATGTATTTTTTCAAATCCATTCAAATTCATGGTGGTGGGGTACATGCAGGGCATTATAGGACAAAATAACCCCCAAAGAAAACCTACTTTTTTCAGATTTACCACTAACAACATTACATATAAAACTTGAAGATGTGTAGGTTCACTGGTGTTTTGGATAATAAACAAAACGGATATATTTGTTGTAGACACTGTGACCCCTGGTTCCCATCACCACCACCGTAAACACAATTTCAGTCAGTAAGTTTCTGTACAAAATACTCTTTTACATCAAACTATTCTGAACGAAATTTAAAAAAAAAAAACCTTTAAAATTTAGCAACATCAGTATTTTGGACCCAACAATTCAAGTAGGTCCTATGATATCAAACAGCACACAAACTACATACACTCCACACACTGTAAACTATCAGAAACTGACCGGCCAAAGCTTAAATGTACAGAAAACATAAGGACTGAAAGCAATTAATCTTTTAACGTCACTGGTCTGTGCTGCCCATTGTCTCCCGACAAGAATTCTTTCTATGCTTCTAAACAAACAGAGACAGGAAACAGAGTCCAAAGGGAGCGTGATGACGCGAGCAGGACGGATGAACTTGCCCTTAGTGTTGTGATTCTAAAAGGATCTCTCAAACGCCCATCTTCATCTTTCAGATTGTAGCCCTCTGCTCGTTTGTCTCTTTCGCTGATCTTCCACAGCTTGATGGTTTTGTCTTTTTTCATAGGAAGATAAAAGAACAGTCACAGGGTAAGAGACAGCACAGCCTAACCTTCAGGTCTTCTAACAGTACGTGACAAGGGTAAGAATAATTAGCTGAGACATGCAGAGGAGTAATAATTCCACTGTAAATGTGTTATTGACTCGTTTAAACTAACACAAAAACAGCAAATGAACAATTGTTAAACTATCTGCAGCTTAAAAAATTAAGTAAAACAAAGGAGTCTCACCGTTTGTGGAGAGCAGAAAGTGAGCAGCGTTCTGTTGGGGTAGCCATCTGATTTTATTGATTTTCTCTTCAATTTCTAAACTTTTCAAATAATCAAACTCCGGTTCATGACTCTGGAAAGTGCTGTACACATTGTACTCTCCTCTTGAGAGTGGGCGATTTTTACTCTGAGGAGAGAAAAGGGACAAAAAAGAAATAAATTAAATTCCTTTTAAAAAAGGGCAACTTTGAAAGCAAGCAAGCATCAAGCACAGTCATGTCTAGCAAAGGAGAAATGGCTCTATTTTTGTCAACCCAAAGAATGGAGACGAATGGTGCATTCACCCTGCAATATTACTGCTCTTGAAATGCTGACAAAGCTGTAAGTACAAGTAATAAACTTGAGTACACTCAAGTTTTGCCATCATCCTTAGAGATGTGTAGAAAACACTGATCTGAAAATATATCGGTTATAAGCTTGAAATGATATGAGTATCGATACAGCGATGCCTGAACTGGTAATCATGAATTCACTTTTACATGGTGCGTGTGTGCAAGTGAAACTGACACTGCATTCACGTCTCAAACAGCAGCATTTACATCATCCATCACAAGGCAAACATGCCCTAATAGTTAAGAGTTTTGCTCTTTATTTGTTGTTATTCATATAAAAATGTGCATAGGAGAAGAATGTGATCCACTCCAGCCCCTTCAGCGCAGTCTCTCACGCACAGGTCCGAATACTGACTACTGCCTGTGCTGCAGCCTTTACTAAAGTGCTGAAATTGCACTCCTCTGCCTCACCTCAGTGCAAACCACACCTATAATACAGATCTCCAGCAGCATTATTTATTCTCATTCTATTTTTTTTTGACTATTTTTTCCTCTTCTATTCTCTCTCATCATTCTCCTTTCACAACCTTTTTTATTTATTGTTAGTGTACATCTTAAAAGAACATTTAAGGTAAACATTAATACAAAATGTCTGTGGTACATCTGGTGTGTTTCATCACTGTAACGTATTGTGATGCTTATATTGTGATGTGTATCATATCATGAAGTTGCTGACAGTACTCAGCCCTAATCACCATGCAGAAAATTAGCACAGTAGATCAAGCTGGCATTGATCCATTCATACTGTTCACTAAGGCTGGGCGTTATAACCGTATACCACTGCATGCAACAACGTTGAAGGTATTTAAAAATTATGGCATTTCAAAATTATGACCTGTCAAATTTCTATTCCACAACTCAATAGATAAACACATTCCAGCCATTCATATTTTAGATGTGTGAGCTCACAGACAGGGAGCCCTAAATGAAAAAGGGGGAAATCAGAACAGAAAAACCCTCAGAAAAACTGAGCATGACTGCAGCTCAGCCACGGCAAAAAGTTGCACATATCAGGACCCACATGCTCTGCACAAACCATGTAACATGTTCGATTTCAGCTTTCATTCCGACACCACTCTTGACTTTGCGCCATCCTCTAAACCCCATGTGTCAAACACAAGGCCCAACACAATTCTATCCGGCCTGCAAAAGTATTTTAATTTTCTATTAAAATTAGCTGTTTCTCAGTGCTCTATACTACAGTCCCCAGCATGCACTGCAACATAACGTGCACCCCAACTCCCCTACCCCAACAACAATCTTTGGGACAGGAGTTACACCTTAGCTCTACACAGTTCTACACAGTTCCACACCAGTCGTACTACCAAACAAATAACTGCAGTTCAGCCAATATAAACAATTAACATTTATAAGTTTTAATGAACTTACTGCAAAGAAAGGATGCCAGGTGTCTAGTTCAAGCAAATAGGTACGTTTAAAAGACTGAGCTCCTGGTGGCATTTAAATTTTGAATATTTCAAGTATTAATTTAATATTTCAAGGTCTACTACAAGCACCTATATTTTACTGCTGACATTTTTGCGTATTTTGAAAAAACAACTGTCAGTTCGATTTATAACAAAACATTAATTAAAAATGAATAAAAAAAATTGTTCTCTGGCCCACGGATTTGTTGAGCGTTTTAAATATGGCCCTTTTAGTGGTTGAGTTTGACACCCCTGCTCTAAACGGATGTTATTTTAGCATCAGTTAGCTATAACTATACTGTGGTGTGGCACGATCGGCCTGCTAACTAAGCTCTCTGCCAAACACCACAGAACAGGTTGGATTTAGGCTTACTGTCACTCTATATTCGCTCTCACACATTTTCATCATCTAACTTTGTGTCAACACAGCAATAATTTTGAGAATCAAACCTGTGCTGCGGTGGGAGGCACAGTTTGGGTGGCGGGAGTGTAGCCTGCTCGCTAAGTTAACATTAAGATAGCATATCAGGCTACAGAACCAAAACCCCACTGAACAGGTTTAATTGCACCTTTTTGTCCCTTCAGTGGCTTCTCAATTTCACTCTCAGTGTTTAATCATTACTTTTAATCAACTAAACTTGTGTCAGAGCTTTAGCTTCACACAATCCAACATGTTCTGTGGTGGGCAGTGCTGTAAACAGCCCCTCTCTCCTGGTTAGCACCACTGCTTAACTTATCAATTTTACCAATTTTCGATACAGAAATTATGCTAGACATGATGACAAAAAGCAATATGATTGATATGATCCTATCACCAGTAGCTCAGCTTTATTTTTTAATTTAATAAACACAAACACAGTCATACTGTATACCCGGTGAAATGTCAGGAAGGTATGAAGGTATGAAAAAACAGATCTCTTAATCTGATGACTTTACTTGTTGACAAGGACTGTCTGAAGGAACCATAAACTGGACGCAGTTCTTAAACTAAAGCCCCATTCAGACGAGATCATTTTTCCATGCTAGTTTACCTTAGGATGTATGAGCGATTCGTAAGGGATCTCATTAATCACGGCCTAAACGAGAGGGATAAAAGTGGCTACTTGATTTACACATCGCCTTCTAAAACATTTGACGCTAAAACATTTAATTTAGTCGTTATTACGTTTATCCTAACCTCGCCGTCTTAAATGAATCAAAAAATCTGAAAATCAAAACTCTAATTTTTACATGTTCTGAGTTGTTTTACACGTAAAGACAGGACAGTAATGTTACACATCGGCTTGATTTTATCCACAGAGAAACACGAGGCTGAAGTTGGCTCCCTATTCACCAGCTTCTTGTTCGAATTTTCCTGTTCCATCTTAAACGGTGCAGCAGTTACATTCTGGCGCTTAAGGTCTTATAATAACCGCCGCACCGTTTATGGAAGAACCGGAAAATTCGAACAAGAAGGTGGCGAATAGGAAGCTTCAGCTTTGTCTGAGAACACAAATAAACACTTCTTCAAATGCCTCCATACTTAAGGAACTCCTTTTCCACATGATATGACAGCAGACACAGGCATGTCGAATTCTTACTGACGTGGGAGCACGAGGTCAGCAAAAATGACTCATGTGGCGCAACTGAACAAAGCCGGTAATAGTTACATTACCCCACCTCCTCAAGTAAAACTAATCCCATCAGAATAAGGCTTCTGTCCACAGCAGCAAAATTAAGCTGCAAAATGTTTGTCTTATCCAACGTTTTACCTCGTGTATCTTACCTCTTGTTCTCGCTGAAATATGACGACTCTTCCACCTTTGTCTCCTGTAGCTAGTAGTTCCCCCGAGTAGTTAAATTCAACAGTTGAGATAATGTCCGCTGGAAAAAAACAAACAGGCAAACAAGGAAAACGATCATTAGTTACACAGCCAGAGGGACAATGACTCCATGAACTCCATACAGACACTTAAATGAACGGTAGTACAATAACGGTTTTCCTCTTTAGACTCTCCGAACTTCCTACTGCTGGCTCTGTGAACCATTTCCCCCAATCAGGTGAAAAGATATGACTTCAGATGCAGAATAAACTACCTGGTAACTCTTCCTCCACTGCATTCATCACCTCACAGGCAGCACTAGTGACATTACAATTACTCTGTCTGGTTTCATGCATAGTTTGCACAGCCTAAATCAGACACAGCCACCCAAACCCCCACCCCCTTTAAAAATACACCTCTATGGAGGGTAAAGACAGGGGGGCAAAACAAGCATGACTCAGTGTTTCTGAAAGAGTGTGTAGCACAGTATGGCCTCCAAGCCTGCATTCAGCACACACTCACATACGCAAGCGCAAAGTCATACGTAACTGGCCTAAATTTAACAGAGCCTTCACGCCCAGGAGGGTTGCAGGAGGATATTTACACCAAAATAACCCCAAGAAGAAACAAGCTACACTGAAAACTCACAGGATAAGATTATACGCTAACTGTTTAAAATCAGTAACAAACTACCACAGTTTCTGTCTTCTGTAATTAAAGAAGTAACCATCATAGCCACACACGCAAACAAACAGAGCCATCTGTGTTCCACTTTGAACGTTTATTTAGCTCGAGAGCATTGCGTCTTTAGCCCAGAGGTGTAATAATTCACTTCATAAATTGATAAATCAAATGAATACAATGCACAGGTGCCTCAATTCAACACATTTTTGACAAACGGTCTGTTACAGTGGGTCTTTAGCTAATGTGTCGTCTATATTCCAAGACAAAATAACATCAACTGTAAAAGGAAGAACAGTATTTTCACACAGTCTACACTTTTCCCCACAAGTTCTCCTCACGTATACTGACAGCCATCCAAGCTTAATTGGTTTTAACACGTTTTAATGACCATTTTGTCCTATTTTTAATCCAAAATATTTCATATTGTTGTGTATAAACAAGGGCACACTTACAAACTTGTATTAACAAATACACACGATATTAAAAAAATAAATAAAGTGTGATTCTCCCCAGACTTCGGCCTCACAGTGGCTGAGTGATGAGCGGATCAGGCATCATTTATAAGCTAACAGTGGATGCGAACGCAGCATGAGAGATTTACAAACAACTGCTCAGGAACGAAACAGCAATCTTTTTGGTTTGAAATGAATTTATGATCTTGTAAATGCTCTGTAGTGTAGTTGGCCAATAATGACAATGCTGACACACACTGGCATTGCAGTCAGCTGCTTAGCTAAAAGCACTGCTGTTCAAGACTTTTTCACCGACTATTTTTTTGCACCTTCACTCACCGACCAGTCACTCTGTTTTCACACAGACGACATGAATGAAGCGGGAGGTGCGGCAAAGAGCAAAACAAAGCTCTTTACCTGGAAAAGTACACACTGTGTAAGATGTACTGAACTAGAACTCACAGAACAACTAATGAGGGCTACTGCGCCCTAAACTGCAGTCTTCTTTCTCACTCCATGACTCATGGATCATTTCCAAACGCTTCAGGTTTTTGGCAAAGAAACATCAGGGGACGCCTTAGTTTTATCAATACTATTAATTAATTATAATAACTTTTGAAGGTGCTTGAATTGCTCAATCAAATCATTGAATCAAACTGCTGTTCAGTGCATTGAATCGAATTGTTCTTTGTTCACAAAAAATGTTTCTGAATTGAAAACCAAAATATCCTGAATGAAATCAATTCGCCTCTCAACTCTCGTCCCTACAATCAACAAATTACTACTCCATCTGCCAACGTTACGAAGGTGTTGCCTGGCTGAAATGCTCGGTCAGTGCATTGCCTGTTAAAGATCGAGCCACATCTGAGGGAGAACGCCGTTGACAGCTAATGCCAACCATACACTAGAAGACTTTGACTCTGAAAAGACTTAAAATACTAAAGCCTGATCCTCTGACATCTAAAGACAATGTGCCATAACTGAGTTTTTAGCCACAGACTATGATTTTGCAAAGACTGGGAATCTTGCAGGGTGTAATGGCCAGTAAAAGTGCACTGTTCCTTTAGAGGTGCTCAAGTAGTGTGTGCAGAAGCTGCTGTGCGGTAGAGAAAGAGTTTGCGCTGTAAAATGATCTCATCTTACTCTCTCCTATTTTCTTTTAGTAAATAATGCCACTATAGGGCTTTGAAGTGGTTTTAGTTCATGTATGAAGGGACAGAAGCCACGAGACACAGCTTTATGTGGTCAAATAGCTAAAAAACTAACAAGTTGGAATATTTTCAATGTGTGTCCGAGTCACTGGTTAGTATCTACTCCATGTGCATCAGGTTTCATCTGCTTATTTCTCATCACCAAAGCGCTCCGCTCTCTGGACTGGAGTGAAAGTGGAAGCTAGACTAACTCCAAGGCCCAATCCCATTTCACCCCTCGCCCCTTCCACTTTGCCTGAGCCCTCAATTTTGCCCGTACTCCGTCTAGGAGTAGGGTGTCCCAATATTTATTGAGAGAGAGGGGTGGGGCGAAGTCTTAGGGCTGCATGGCCCTCCAAACGGAGGTTTTTCAGAGGCACACTCAAAACAGAGTTATGAGGAAAAAAAAAGAAAAACCAGCAAGACGGCTGCGCGAGCAACCAAAGAAACCCACAAATATGAGCTTTTTCTCAGCTAAAAATTATGATAACTATATTATTTTAGTTTAATGTTGTTTCAATGCATTTTGGTCCTTTTCTTTATAACAAGCATTAAAAAAAAATCACTAGCAGTATGCTAATGTCTCTGTAACTAGCTAAATTTCCTGTTCCACCTTAAATAGTCCAGCAGTTTTGACACCTGAAGTGCCAGAATGTAACTGCTGCTCCATTTAAGGTGGAACAGGAAAATTCAAGCAAGAAGCTGGCGAATAGCTGACTTCAGCTTCATATCATCAAAGAATTAGGGGTGGGAGATAATAAATAATAATCACACACACAACTCTTTGAAGACGTATGATGCCCTAAATGTAACTAAAGCCCAGCAGTGATCACTGCAGACTGGCAGGGTCGCCTACAAAGCAGCGCTTGTAGCCTGTTAATAAAGTAATAATCTTATTTATTTGAGGGTCCCATTTCATAGGGAAGATTTCAACCACTACCCCCTGTAACTCCGTTCCAAGGGGCAAGGTGACGCTCGAAAACAAAGGGTAAGGGTAAAAATAAGAAATGGGATTGGGCCTTAGTGTTACAAGGATCACAATTTGCATAAGCCAAGACTAAAAATGATATACACCGTTGATTTTACCAGAACCTCACGATGAGTAAATCACTGGCTTAAGACAGCTATCCTGCCCACCCTACACCAACTGATCAAGTTTATGGCAGCGCACCACAACTCTAGCAAAACTCTCACGATTTTATTACGACACTGGAAATTTGTCTGCGACAGTGAAACCGCTTGAAAAGTCGTTTGGTGTAAGGTCGGCATGAGGGAAGGAACAAGCAGTTGCAGTTATTAACAAACCCAATATCACCTTCTGTCAGCTCAGCACATCACTCCCTTCCAGAAGGAAAGAAAGCTCAGAGGAGAAAAGATGACAGAGCTGAGAATATTCTACAGCCCTGAACCCCTGACACGGCGCACTATTGCAATGCTAGTGAGGATGAGTGCCCTGCAGAGCAGTGCCAGGGCAAAGATGAATGACCCATCTCTGCCTGAGCTAATTCTAGCACTACCTACAGCTATGACTACACCATCACTCCTGCACAGAGATAAAATTAGCATATTACTCCAATACAAACCGCAAAGCGTTCCCAACAATATGATCTGTACTGACATATGATTCATTATTCATTCTACTAAAATATAGTCTTGGTAAATATAAACAAGAAGATCATGAATGACAGAAAGACATCACAGCACTGATCTACCTCCCCACCCATTTCATTTATACAATTGGAATGAACTCGTAACAATTTCTTACAAATAAATACAATTAACTCAAAGCATTTTAAAGGCAGGAAAGATTCCATAAGCTGTGATCCAAGACTGTTTTAGTGCTCGTCAGCCCACACAGTATCATCAATTATTTAGTCATACCATCCCTACACCGTCCCAGCATGTTCTACTTCTCCGAGCAATGCGAGTGACTCAATCTTGCTCCTCATGTTGCATATTTACATTACTTATCTAGATGTAATGATTAGATAAAGGAACCACCCCCCATTAACATTGGCATTTACATCCATTCACTTAAACACCATAATGGAAAAGGAAAATACATCTGATTAGTATTTTTATTTTCAAGACGACGTGGATCGGGGGTATTCAAGCTTGAAGAGACCACTCCCATCACAGCAGGAAATTCTTCAAATATCTCAAAAAAATAAGTAAATTATGCAGAACAGTACAATAAGGCACTGAGTTAGCTCTGGAGCCACAACTGTACTGCGATTTCTGTTTCATATTCACAGAATTTTTAAATTCCACATTCATTCGAGCATTTGAATCATGCTGGAAGCTGCTCATACCACAAGAAGCCAAATTCCTACAAGTTATGAAAATCCTTGGTTGTTGATCTAGAAGCCGAAACATGATTCAACAGAGCCGATGAGACATATTCTCGTCCACATGCTCATCTATGTAACTGTGCTGTGCTGGTTTGCAGGTATTCACCTCCAGGGTTCAGAAGAGGCGTAGATAACATTCATTTTTCACATATCGGCATTACTCCATAAAGTCCACTGCAGGATAGAGCTGTGCTCATAATGTCAATTCAGAAATATGTCGCAAATAAACTCCTGTTGATGTGCAAACTGATAAGGAATGAATGAAAGAATGAATCGGATCCAATGCTGTTACAAATCTAGCCTGAAATAGCACTCGCTCTCACTGTGTGATGTAATGTTGTTAGCTGTGCAGTTCTTCCTGCAGAGTGTCTGAGCATGATCTTACTTTTAGATGACAACCTTAAGCAAAGGGTGTTAATTAGAAACAACTCACTTTAAAGCATAATAGTTTTTACAGATGGAAAATTTCAGATTGGTATCAATATCGGCTGATAAAAACTGGTATCAAGCCATCTCTACTTTCAGAACATTGTTTTTTTATGAACAATACACTTAAGCCACGTAGCAAAAGCAAAGCTCAGATTAAATACTCAAGCAAAGCAATACAATTTTAGGATGTTCAGAAATTATCCTGAAGATTTACAAGCTATCAAACCCACTGACCATCACTCATCACATCAGGTGTGCTCTCCTCTGTCGCATCGTATCATTACACTTAAATTGCAGTATGTTTGCATCACAAAGCTGCAAATTCTGACCACAATTATGCCAATAAACTCTGGTCAAAATAAAGCTTGCAAAATAATGCAGGATAGATGTAACCTGTTGGTTTTAACAGAACGTCCATGGAGCCACCGCAGTACATAACAGCATAATTTCAATTATATTTTCTCTTTATCGTGTGGAAGTTTCAGTACTCTGCCATTTTTATTTTTTCTATCAGAAGGCACAATATCACGTCTACTACGCAACTAAAACACACAGGAGTGCAAACTAAACGTCACTGGACTTGAACACAGTGGAAAGTTCTGTTTGTTTACAGCAGCAAGATGATGAAACTTGACACGAAGGTCATTGAACTCCAACAAAAACAGATTTAATGACATACATACATAAAATTTATTTTGAGTTTAAATAAACGTGCTCAAAATATCAGAATGCAGCTCAAAGACGAAGGGTTAATCCTGGTTACATGGCAATGTGCAATATTCAGTACTGATATACAGTTCAGTACTGAGCCATTATGGTCAGCATCACTGGTGGAATCGCAAAGTTCAAAAACCACGTCTTTTCATTCGAAGGCGCAAAAAACACGCTGGGTGCGAAAAACAGACAAGCACAGGTAAATTCAAAATAAAATATAAGAAGCCTGAACCATTCCTCATGTAAGTATTGTTACTTGAGAACTGCAGCGGAATTCTTTAGCACATACAGCATCTATCAGCAGAGGAACTGTTAGGCTCTTCTCTTCCTTCTTGATGCAATCTTGATAAAAAAATAGCGACAAAAACAAAATGGACAAATTACAGATCAGTACAGACGCTGTTTCCAATGTAACAAAGAAATTAAATAGAAAAACACGGAATCAGTAACTAAATGATATTGACTAAAATGCAACTGAATAAAAAGCACACCCCTTTCATAACTAATATACCTCAGTAGAAGGAAAAGCATGAGTTGAAAATGCTCAGCAAAGTACAACTTCACCAAACTTTTACTTGGTTATATTATTGCTGATACAACAAAACCTTGCATTTCCAAAAGAAGTGATTCTGCTGGTCCAATCGCTATGAAATGTATGACGTTTTCAAATCATGTTAAAAAATAATAAAAATAAAATAAGACAAAAAGGAGACATACGATTTCGTTTAGACAGCAATAACACGTTATTGTAACAGTATACTGTAATAACAATAACAGCTACTGTTACTATTTCCTACCCACCTCTACAAAACACTGACTCGGCTGAATCGAGCGTACACATACCCATGCTGGAGAGTGGGACAGTGCCATTACAGCGCTCTGGCAAGCTGCAGCCGTCACTCGTGTGACAATATTTTGATGGGACAGTCTGCAAATCGGCCAATTAAAGCCACTGTCTCTCCTGCCTACTGATTGATAGAGACGAATGGGCTCGTCTGGGGGAGCTGTGGTCGCCCCTCAGTGACAATGTTTAATTTGATGACTAAGCAAATTACCTGAGTGGCGTAGTCAATAACTAACCCGATCTTTCCCCTTCTGCCCCTTCAGCACATTTCTCAGAACGGAGGGGAAAACAAGGGAAAAAGAATTGTGGACCTGAGAACACAGCACTGCAACACAAACACCACAGGCAGCGAGTACACAGGCACTGAAGGTGACCAGCCTGCAGAGTCTGCCGAAGAAAAGACAAACGACTCGCCCCAGCATGGGCTAGTTTTCAGCTCAAACACGCTCACCACGCACCCATCGCTAAATCACATCTCCGATCCGGACAGAGATACAATCAGAGCAGCACAAACAATAGATGATCACGTGACGCCCCAAAACAGGAGAGGAAAAAAAATATATATAAATAAATAATGTACCACCATTCAAAACACAGACCCAACCCAACTTCACTAAGCTCCAAACAGATGCCGAGAAACGGACACATACCCATCCTGGAGCGCAGCGAGAGGCCATTATAGCTGGCTTAAAGGCTGTGGCTGTCAGCAGTGGGGGAAGATTTAAGTGCCTGGGAGAAGCCGCAGCAGCAGCAGCAGCGCTGCCTCGTCTGCAGAGAGGAGAGCGTGCGAGGAGAGATGCTCGGCCATGTTGGACAGGTAGGAGGGACCCCCCACGTGAGCGAGAGACTAGGGGACCCCCTCAGAGGGAGCTGCAGTGGCAATAGCCACATGATACTAGCGTCAACAGGGCTATTAATATAGCAACTAGCAGAGAGAGAGCGAGTGAGTGAGAGAGAGAGAGAGAGAGAGAGAGAGAGAGAGAGAGAGAGAGAGAGAGAGCTAGGGGGTGGGGCAGAAGACAAAAACAGCAAACGTAGCGTCCGTGGGTGTAAAACTCTCATCTCAAAGATCTGATTTGATTACATTTCTTTTAGAAATGATTCTAGAACGAATCACAAAATCTCACCTCAAACTGATTCGCTCATTTCGTTACGATCCACAAACCATTTCTTTAAACAATCACCAATTAGAGATGGAGCGGTCAGTGTTTTGTGAGGTCGACACAGATTGCCAGTTATCCTTAAGCACGATTAGCCGAAATCAATTCTGATCAAAATGATGTGACGCCAAGGCAAAAAACACCAAATATGATTTATACTGGTTTACCAAGCAAAGCACTGCAACAAACTCATGTGAAGCAGGCGTAGTCTTACAGCTTCATGGTCAAACGCTGACATGCCTTAAAGCTTTTTAATTGGATTTTCAGACATTAATATCAACAAGATAGATGACTTGCATCAAACTCATAAGTGGGCAACAGATACACTGCAATCACACAAACTTTCTCAGAAAAATTTTAGTAGCAAAATAAAATATTTTAAAACAGAACAAAGTGCCACGGGCACACAGCCATGCAACTAACTGAGCTTACCGTCTAGCATCGATGGCAGATTTTTCCCCAAAGAGCAACACTTAGGCTTTCTGACACAGCAGTCTGTCTCTCATTCTAGACATTTAAAGCAGTACTAAACAATCTTTCACTATCCATAGTCATGTGTGGCACAGAGAAGTCGGCTCAAGCTACTACAGCAAGAGTAGGAAAGCCCTCATTGCTCTGCCAGTAGTTTAGACGAGGCTGAAGTTCGCTTCTTTTCTTAATATTCTGTTCCACCTTAAATGTTAACTGATGCATTTGAGGTGGAACACAAAATGCAAATACAAAGCCAATTTCAGCTCCCTGTAATTCAGAGTCTGTGTGCTCCACTGAATAGCTGCCTCTAGTAGTTACACACCTGAAATGCAATCAGCTTCCCCCTGCGGTTTCCCCCAGTGTTTCAGTGTACGTTACATGAGGGATCCACTCATCTAACTCAGCTTGGTAGCTTTTGGTGTCGTGTTCTGTTTTCACTAGTTCTGCTACTCACTGAACTCGTTGGATGATGTACTCTAGGGTGGCACTGATTAATGGTGATAAAATCACTAAATTAGAGAGTGAGCGATCAGTGTTTTGTGAGGTCGACACAGATTGACAATTATCCTTCAGCACGATTAGCTAATGTCAATTCCGATCAACATGATGCTAAAAACGGTGTTTACTCTGATTCCCTAATGAATCACGTTAGTTTTCCAGACTTTACAAATAACGTTGGGTAGGTGCAAGACAGGTATTATAAATAAATGAAAATACTACACCGAAAATATTTCCTCGCATTATTCATTGACTCTCACTATTAAGCAAATTAAAGAAATATCGTCAGATCGCTGACCACTGATCGCACATTAAGGCCAAAAATCTTCCTATCTACAGTGAATCAGTCTTTCCATCTCTACACTGAATGCACAAGTGTGAATGGAGGAGCTATTCTAATAAACTGGTGGAATATGAATAATACTCTTTTATTAATTTTATTAACAGCTTTTATTGATTACTACATTTCAAAACAACCAAAAAAAAATAAAAAATCATTTCAGCCAGAAAGTGTAGTGTCTGTGCAGAACCAGAACACTGTACACTAATTTTCATACCTCCAACCAGTCAGCACAAGCTAGACCTCCAATTACTGTTCATTTAGGCAGGTGGGAACAAAGATATTCGCATCATAGGTGGCAAATCATCTTGCATGTTATGTAAGGCACTTTGTGTATGATTCATGCTATTTATTTAAAAAAAAAAACTGACGTGTATATCAAGTTTACACTGTCCTTTATTCAGGGCTGCCAGAACCACGGGAGCCGGCGGGCACCTGACCCACCATTTTTACCCAAGTACTGGGGCGACCCACCACTACTGCCTCGCTAAACTAAGGTCACTTTCACACCTACCTTGTTTGTAAACCATCAAACTTTTTCTTTAATTTAGTCCAAAATTCACAGGCTCGGTCTGCTTCTAAATGAACCTGCCCAGTTCACTGCTGATGGGAGCGCATTTTTACATGGTTAAATGAGTGAATTCAACACAAGCAGATGCTGTTCGCTGAGAATCAGCGCTGTACCAACTGCATAATTCTTCTAGCACAAACAGCAGAGCAATAAAATAAAAGCAAAAATATATGTTTAATTTTGGCACATGGATCACAGAACATATCAGCAACCTTATTCATTTACCCATTTTAAATTTACCAATCAGAAAGAAGCAGATATCAAAAAAGGGTTATTATTATTGCTCTGATCGTGATAAGAGATGCTTAACGTCAACATTTCTATTTTTATCATGGCAAATGTGAGATTAACAGAGCACTTGGATCCCTGCAAAATATCTGACCAATAAACAAACACAGTGTGTAATTTGGTCCACTTCAGCTGTTGCAGAGTGAAACCAAGTAAACGAAATGAAAATGCATATACAAATATGCATATGCAAATACAACATCCTAAAAAGATAAAATCAGTATCAGACTTTAGAAAACGAACTGGGTATGAAAACATCTAATGTTCTTCAGGGATGTTAGCCAGCAAACTGTGCTATGTGAGGCTAAACCCAGTGAAGTGAAAAACACCGACACTGTTCAGGAATATTAGCATTAGCATGACATGAAAGGTACCTTTAGTCACTCAGCCACTTTGTTTTTTTTGGACACAATAAGATTTGCCCCACCACAAGTAGTAGTGTGGTGCCACCCCTGTCCTCTCTGTCATTATTACTATTACTCTTCCTACCACAACCACTACTACCAGAGAACTTGTAGAGGAGAATTACCACTCAGGAGCGAGTCCAAAATGTAGGGGTTAAGATGGAGCATTTGACCAAAATCAAAGTTTACAAATGCTTAAACAATTTTAATATAAAATAATACATTCATTTCCTGAACACGGAACAGCATAAAACATTTTTACACCACTATATCTTTAAGACCTTTTGAACTCAAGTTAGTTTAAAACAGCTCCTCATGTACGTTCATGACGTCAGCGAGCGCGAACAGCCAATGAGCTGCTCTACTTGCCAGCCACTCAGCTCTCAGCAGCAGCAATGCGTCCTGCTGCAAAAACCTGTTTGCTGTAGGAAAAAACGAAACATACAGGTATCTTTGCTGTTTCAGTGAAACACGTCCTTCTACTTTCTAAAATTAAAGGAAAGCTCTGTGTAAGTGGTTAGAAACTATTTCAACTTTTCGTTTTTAGCTGTTTAGCTCCATTTTCTCCCATTCATTAAGGACTCGCTCACGGGCGCCCTCTGGCGTTTTGCAGTCCTGTTTTTGACATAAGAGAAATAGGAAGTGGACAGGCTCCTCACGAACCAGCTCTTCTGCTGCTACTATTGCTACTACTGCTACTACTAGTAGCTCTCCTGCAAAGAGGGCCTAAAATGTGCTGTTTTGTCCACTGGTATCTAATGAAACACACTGGTTTTGGCAAAAGGTATACAATTTCTCCACCTACTACAAAAAGATCAGTAAAAATGCCAAACCCCTCCAAAACTAAAAGAAAGAGAGGAAGCCGGACGTCTGTGTGCTCAGAAACGCTGTTTGCAAGGAAAACCTCTTGGAAACAGCTTGGCGGTGTACCAGCAGCAGTTTCTCTCACTTCCACTATTCAAGCCATGGGAAACGCTGACACTTCAGCTCTAAAACAGGCCTGTAATTCTTCAAACAGATCATCAGGGTTGGTTTTCGGGCCACAATTCACACATCTCAGTTCAGAGTCTGAAAGGCTGGTATTGTTGTCTTTGAGAATGTGTGTTTTTATGCTGCAAGTTTATGAAAACAGACTGCATAAACTACCAGTCAGAGAAAAGACCGGTCCTTTACTCAACAGGATTTCCGTCATGTACATGTGCATTTAAATATATGTTTAAGTCTTCATGTTGCAAAACACACTGATGCAACCTGAAAACAACCCACACTGATCTACAACTGCAAACCCACAGAGAGCCTGCAGTCATTAGTATTTCCCTTTGCAGAAGGACAGGCTACAATTCGTGAATGGTTAACTACTGTTCACGAAATTACTGACAAATAACTGATATGTAGAAAAATTATACAATGCCAAAAAATTATATAAAGTTGGGGTGGGAAACATGATGAGAGGTTCTTTATAACTACTGTTATGGTGATGAAATTGTCGCAGTGCATTGAGTCACAATGAGTATATCATGAGTATCACCACGTCTAGAACAGTAGACGACTCCGTGTGTCATGAAAAGACAAATTTGGACAAACTGTAGAGAGCCTGTAAACAACAACCACCATAGTATAAAACTGTAACTGAAAGAGTAGCTGATTAGAGGTCATTATCCCATTTTCATTTTAACAAATTTATTAACTGTTTTTTTTTCCTTTTTTGTTCTTTCTTGCGCATCCTATATTTGCAAATACTTGCAAACTGTTTTTCATATTTTACAGAATGTAACAGACAACTCAAGCTCAAACAAACTAACCTCACTCACCACTGCCCTCTACAGGTGCGACAGGACAAAGCCGTAAGCTAGAACTTCTGTTTTAGTAAGACCCGTGACGTGCCTCGAGCGCGTTTTCTGCTCTCTTTTATTTACATGCATTGAGGGCTGCAAGTAAGAAGGATTATTATTAATAAAGCCGTACATTATTGCTTTGATTAATTGGGAAACGAAAAGGTGCAGCGAGTAGTCTACATACATACATACATACATACATACATCATCTAAACCGCTTATCCTTCTGGGTCACGGTGGGGTGCTGGAGCCTATCCCAGCTGTCATTGGGCGGAAGGCAGGATACACCCTGGACAGGTCGCCAGTCCATCGCAGGGCAGACAGACAGACATACACATTCACACACACATTCACACCTAGGGGCAATTTAGCACATCCAATTGGCCTGACTGCATGTCTTTGGACTGTGGGAGGAAACCCACGCAGACACGGGGAGAACAGGCAAACTCCACACAGAAACGACCCTGGCTGCCCAGCCGGGAATCGAACCCAGGCCATTCTTGCTGTGAGGCGACAGCGCTACCCACTGCACCACCGTGCCGCCTGCGAGTAGTCCATCAATAACTAAAACTAAAAAAACTAAAAAGAGAATTTTTCAAAGAAAGAATAATCCTTGTTCATTTTTATTTGAAAGAAACATTGTGTTTTAGTTTTTGATAGCGAGTAGTCTATCAACAACTAAAACACAATGTTTCTTTCAAATAAAAATATACAAGGATTATTCTTCTTTTGGAGAATTCTCTTTTAAACATAAATCATGTTTACAGAAAAAAAAGGTCTTATCAAGGGCACAACAATGGATTTTCTGCACCGCCTTAAAGAAACGCAAATTTAACTCTGCATGAACACATCGCTGCTGTCCAAAGAAAAACAAGCATCTCAAAAATAGTAACTTTACAGGAGAAGGCAAGAACACTCCTACCTTTCAATGTAAGTTAATATAAAGAGATTTATTTCCAAGTGATTGTGGGGCATTTCTATTCGTCCCTTCATCATGACATTTTCACACAATGTAAAGGACAGCTGGTGTGTTGAAATGGAGATACATGGTTTTCTTTGGACATCGACGATATAAATAAGCCTTACAAGGCAATCCTAAACGCTATTATGGATGCAGCTTGATTGTATAGTAACTTAGTATTACTATTTAAATTATTTCTCCTATAATAACGCAAAGAAAAGTTCATTAGTTTGTAGTCGGTAATGGTGACCTACGAGGCAGCAATAACCATGCATGTGATGTCAACATCAACCCACATGTCCACTAATTTACAGAAAATAGTCACATTTAAATCACACTGACATCAGAAAAAAACTGCAATTAGATATTTTCTCTAATTCATCTTCAGCCAGTTGTGTTTACTTGGGTAAATCAAAACAGAGCTTGCTGAAAAGCCGACAGCACTATTTTATAATTTGAGTACAGTTTTACTGTCATTTTCTGCCGCGGACATGTTTCCTCTTAACGCTTACCCAAAACAGTCATGGTGTCGTGTTGGGTGAGCTTAATTTTAGTCATCTTACTTTTTCAGTGATGTTAAAGTGAAGGTGTTCCTATCTTTTCACTTTTTGAATCGTGCATAACCCTGTACTGTACTGTAGCCTCCGCCATCTGCGTTTTCCCTCTTTCAATCAAGTAACATAAATGGGGAGCGCAAAAAATAGAGCCGACCAATCGATAAGATTTATTGCCAATGATTTTTTATTAACAATGTCACTGATGACGACGATTAGTTGTTGCAGCCCTACCTGTGTTTACCTCCATCCAACTGATGAAAATAATTCACATTATTTGCTCTGACAAACATTTGCCTGTGAAAGCTGCCAACTGTGGAAAATAACTACAGCCAGCTTAAATAATTGCAATCAGGCGATTATGTAATAATTATGATGGACCTAGACACGCCGATTCCAAAAATGCAAGCACTGAAAGTTATTTTTGCCATTTTTTATGCCATATTTTGTAATGAAGCAATGCTTGTAAAAACTGATCTAAATAGATTCTGC
>NW_023494790.1:8803203-8825703 GCF_904425465.1 Colossoma macropomum
AAACATTCAAATATAAATTGTACCATTTTCGCACAAAACACCAAAATAAACAATAAGAATGCATTAAACTGTGCACCGGCATTAAAGTGCTTTGTCAACCTGTTGGAGTATGAAATTAGAATTAAATTCTAACTATAAAACGACATTGGACAACATTATTGTAATTTTTAGCCCTTTAAAAAAGGCACTGGTCTCAATGTTCCTATCGTTCAAGGCCTAGTTTTCGACTCCATGGCATCTCCAGTTTTTCTGCCCATCTGAGAGCTAAACTCAGCTCTATTGGTGACTTTCCTGTACAATACCATCTCTATATCCACCTACACAAGACCTCACAGCCAGACACAACAAATGCTTCACACTTTTCAATGTAAATTCAATGCCACACAAGCAAACAATGCTTTGCTGGAATGACCTTACAACACCATAGTATGAAACAAGGGAGAAGACTGAAGCAACTGTGAAAGCAACTGTTCCACAAACTCTTAATACACAAAGACTGAGGAGTTTTCAATTCAATTGGTGCCACTCAAACCTTCACTCTATAGAAAAGAGACAGCGCAGTAAAGGAGAAGTGGTCTCACATGCTCAAAGAAAAAAAAAGTTTTAGACCTGACCAAATTTAAAAACAATGTGACTTTCACCAATGTGTATTAAACTGCACATATGCTAAGTACTAAGATTACTGCTAAATAACTGCATGCAATTTAATTACAACTGCAACTGCGGATGCTGTAATGTAAGACACTGTACATGCGCAATGTAAAACCTATGGATGATCCAGTATTTTTCCAAAAAGCAGACATTCCCCTTTAACCACATTTTATCCACTTTATTTATTTTATTTTGGCACTTTAACGCTAAATACATGTAAATTACTATATAAAAATGGCCTAATTTAAATTTAAATAAAGGTAAACTACTTAATAAAAGCAACCTAATTAACATGCTACACTGTAACTGCAAGTCAAATATAACAGCAAAAAAATAATGGAAATAAAAAGCAACATCTGCCCTATAAATGCATGTAAACATTTGCCCCATATATTCTAATTTCAGAACTGTAAGCAACCTAATTATAATATAACAGTAAAGGTCCAGTGTTTTTGTCCAATAGCACAAAGTTACAGGTGAACAATGAAAACAAATATATTAAGATACTTTAAGACACACAATACACTATACGCATCACGATATTTAGTTTTTTCTGAGATTTGTTAAGTTGGAACAACAAGAACAAAAAGGAATCAATAGTGCTCAATTAAAATATATATATATATATATGTATATATATATTATGTATATATATATATATTATGTATATATATATACATATATATTATGTATATATGTATGTATATATATATATATATACATATATATATATATATATATATAAACTATGACGTTAATTTTTATTCAATGTCTCATATACCATGCTGTACCAAATCAACTGAACAGGACCATTTCTTCTCTCTTTATAATGAAACAGTTTGTCAGTGCACTTCAAGCATCCAGAAAAGCATATCGTGACAAAATGTTATCACGATAATGTTAAATACCGTCATATCGCCCACCCTGAACAGGATATTAGTGCTGAGTGATACACTGTGTATACTGGTACGCTGTTATGTTGCTATGAGGCTGCCTTTAGTGTATTAATAGATGGTCTTTAGCAACAAAACGATCCAAACAAAACAAGCTGCCGGGTTTGTAAGCCATTCCCAGCACTCAGGAAGCACGAGTCTGATAACTTTACGAACGCAATCTTAAATACTGTCTGATCCCATTATACCGAACTTCATCAGCACCGCCCAGAACAGCGGGAAAGTCCCAAAAAACAAAAGGCAGCGCCTGTCCTATGACCGCAGCTGCTTTCCAGAGGACTTTCAGAGAGTCTAACAGGGCACTGAATCATCTCTTCCCTCCAATGCTCCTGCACGCGCACACACCCTTGTAGCTCGGCGACGCTCGTGCGTAAGCACACCTCCTCGCGCGCGCTGCAGACCCGTTCAAAGAGCCGGGCGGGTTTCTTTATCCAAGCAAACGCAAAAAAAACAGCTGAGCATCCTGCCCTGCTGTATTCCCCAAACGCAGGATCTCCAGCTGCCTGGATCGATGCTGCCTCCCTGCTCGCCCTCTCATGCTAACGCTAATGCTAACGACAGCATCGGCTAGCCAGTTAGCCAGCTAGCTCGTTGGCCAGCTAATGTGCTAAAGCTAACTCCTATGCATGCAGCTATGAGGCTGAAGTTGGCTTCCTATTCGCCAGCTTCGTGGTCGAACTTCCCGTTCCACCTTAAACGGTGCAGCAGCCACATTCTGGCGCCTCAGCTGCTGCACCGTTTAAGGTGGAACGGGAAAATTCGAATAAGACGCCGACTTCAGCTTCGTCATGCAGCCGAAGGCTGAAACCATCACACAGGCTGAAAAACGCTGCCCGAGCCCGGGAATTAACTCGCATTTACCTTCCGCCACATCCTCGTCTATGGCTCCCTTCACCTGCGAGAAACACCACTGGAAATCGTTCCCTCCTCCTCCGACCCCTGGGGTGCAGAAACAGAAGAGAGAAAAACACCCACAGTTCAGTGCATTGCGATTATTAGCGACAGGAGACCAGTGTGTGCGTGCGTGCGCGTGCTTGCTGCTGAACGGCAGCGCGTGAGTGTGCCTCTGTGCGGGTCCTGCGCTGCGGTCCGTTCCGCAGACTCGGCGGGGTAAAGTTGCAGCGCATCCCGTGTAGGCCGCGCTGGCCGCGGAGGCAGCAGGGCAGATCTGACTGACCCCCCTCCCTCTCTCGATTCTCCCTCTCTCCTCTCCTCTCCACCTCCTCTTCCCCTCCGCCTACTAAACTTTCGCAGCCTTTACCTGCCATCGCGTCGCTCCGCAGCAGATGCGCCGTCGCCGTGGGTCTCTCTGACCCGGTACAGTCCCGTTGGTCGCCTTCGGGGAATCGCAGCGCGGCCCAAACCGTGGTGAAGCGCTCCGCTCCGCTCCGGTCGGGTCCGATCAGCGCAGCCTCAGCGCGCCGCGCGCATCGCCCGAGATTTTTTATTCCTCTCAAGATGGCGCACGCGGCCAGTCGACATGATGCTGTGACGTCACCCTCGGCCGGGGGCGCGCGCGCAGCGTCGTAAAAAATAAATGAATTAATTAATAAAATAAAAAAAAAACAATAAATACAAATGCTGCAAAAACGAATTAGATAGGTATTGCTTCAAATTAAAGCAATGACAAAAATAAATACTTTAAATGTGTTTTTACTGTTTTTATTATTTTATTATCTATTTTCACTTTTGTTTCTTTTCCCTGTTGTTAACAAGCGTTTCACTTGTATTTTAACACACACACATATGTATGTATGTATATGTCTATCTCTATATGTATGTATATATATATATATACTGGTGTGTATATCTACCAGTGGAACACACACTAACAAACCACATCAGTGAGAATGATCCACCATCCATATAATACCTGCTGTCTATGGTGGTCCAGTGGTCCTTACTATTAAAGAACAGATGGACTACAGTCTGTAATTGCAGAATTACAGAACTACAAAGTGCACCTATATAAATAATAAATAAATAAATAAATATACACATTTTATATACTATAAAGTCATTCTAACTACTTAATTAACCTAATGTATAAAAGTGTAAAACAGGAATTTTTCTTTCACCACAAAAAAAAACAAGAAAAATTCCTCATTTCTTGTTTTACGACTTACCCTGATTTTAGAACTCTAATCCATTGTATGCTTAAAGTGCTAAACAGAAGCAAAAAAAGTAGAAACTTAGCCGTAGTAATTTAGCTAGCTAACTTTTTATTGTTAAATAAGCTTTTTAATGTTGCTCCTTAGCTAGCTGGCTTTTTTAGTTAGTTAACAGGCTGTCTAGCTAGTTAGCTACATAGTCAGCAAGCTAGCTGTACCAGTCACATTAGAAAGTAACTACACCCTTTTTTCATTAATAGCTGAAATGCATTGTTCTGTAATAATAATATTGAGCAGGCTTGCTTGAAATGTGAACACAAAAAAACATTTTTATCATGGTCAGTTCCGCCTCTGCAGTGCCCCCTCTGGTTCAACTCAACTATAGGCGCAGATAACATGTCTTCATACCAAAGTACGAAGACACGTCACAGTATGCAAACCAGTCAACCAACGTTACCGCCTTCTGGTGACGCCTTACTCGTGCCCAGAGCCATGTAGAGAGACGGTTCTGACCATGCCGCGCTCATAAATATGAAAACAAACGAGCCTAAAGCGACAAAGATCAGCACCATTATGGATTTTTTCCATACATATCTCATCGCATTCAGCATATAATTTAGTGTTCTAGTTAGTTATTATTGGTAATTCTTAGTTATTGTATTTGTAGATATTGTAGTTTTTAGCCTCTTAGACTTAATTAGCCTTAAACTGATGACGTTCAACGCATGATTAGGTGACCTGACGAACCGATTAAGTGAGAATTCTTGCAAGTCTGTCATCCAGCAAACGCAAACGCTGGATGACCAGTGAGGCAGTGTATGACCCCAACCTGGTCACATCTGTGAACAACCTGTTTGGTATGATACAGTCTCCCTGTTATACTTCTGTGCTCAAACAGGCAGCATACTAAAAGCTAGGCCATGATGCTGGTAATGCTCAAGAACGGCTAGCGTAAGCTAACTAGCTTAGGCTACAAAGGTTGGGTTTGCTTTTTTGTGCATAAACTTTTAACACACCTCAACCATCCCCTACTGCAAGTGTTCTCAACAAGTGAGAGATTTGTACAGAGCCCACAAGAGCACCTGTATAGAAGGAAATAGTACCATAGTGGCCTAATAGAAGTATGTTTTTCACAGCTTGATGTCAAAATTAATGAAACGTAGACTGTGTTCACAAAAATCCACTTTATTCATTTGGAATTCAGTACATCTAAGAAATCAGGACTCGGGTTATATCGAATATGGACCTGCTGAACAGATAATCATGTTCTGGCACTATGTTAACACTTCGGCAGGTTGAGTCAGTGGCTCATACTGTTATGGCTCAAGACACGCTGTCTGATCAGAAACACCTTCCCTCGTTGATGATGGGGATAGTAGAGGAGAAAAATCTTCAACCTTGTAAGACCTTGAAGTTGCAAAAGTTCCGTTTGATTCAGTCACCCTCCATATTTTCTGGTAGCTAACATTAGCTATAAAACCACAGCAGCCCATCCCACCTGGTTTCCCTCCTAGCCCCACCTCCAAACCCACAGATCACTGCAGTGCCCCTCCCAACCTGCCCCTCCCATTTGTGAGCATTTTTCAAAGTTGAGTCAGGGGTGGAGTTAGCTGAAAATACTGGGGTGTAGATACTCTTTAAAGTTAGGCTTTCACATGGCTGTGTGCTCTCGCCCCTTCTCCAGCTTTTACATCAGTTGCTGAGTTTCCAGTGATTCACCTGTGAAGACCCTGATGTTTGCAGATGATACTACTGTGGTCGGCCTGATAACCAACTGTTATACAGAAAGGAAGTTGAGCAGCTGGTGAGCTGGTGCAGAGGCAGCCACCTGATGCTAAACTTTGTAAAGACTGTTTAAGAACTTACATACATGAAAATGCAGGTCAGATTGCTTCGCAGAATGTTAACAGTGTATGCAAATTAGCATACAATCAAAAGATTGTTGTTTAACGAGAATAAAAATGTAAAATGTATAATAAAAATGAACAAATAAAACAGAGCAGATAGAGGGGTGTACAAAATAACTTAAACACTGTATGAAATACTCATTGGTCATTTAATCAGGTACACGTAGCATATAAGTGCACTTTGTAAGTTTGCAGTTACAGGCTATAGGTCAATTTATCAGCTCCCATTTGTCTGTCAATGGAAAGGGACCACCATAGGACCACCACTGAACAGATGTTATTTTTTGTCTTGTGGTCAGAAACTGTCCAATGATAAAGAACAAGACCAGTGGTTCCTAATCTCTGTACCCTATGCCCTGCAGTTTTTTTCTTTTTCCCAATGCTTTCCAAAAGCATCTTAGTGTTAAGCTCATCTTAACTGGTAGAGTGAGCGTTCAGTGTGATGCTCACTCTAACATTTAAGAATCATCTTTGTGATAAGATAAACAGGCCCTGACTGATTTGAAGTGGGTGTGTTAGAACAGAGCCAGGGTGGGAAACCTGTGGACTAGAGGATGACTAACACAAATTAATTCTACTGTGGACTGACCCTGCACAACCATAATGAGGGACCTGAGGATGGGGTGGAACATGATCTCCATCACCAATAGGGTGCTGCGGAGAATACTGAGGAGAAAAGTCAACTTGCCACAGGCCCTAATGATCCTATTCATCCAGTCACTCCTCACATCATGTATAACCATCTGATTTGGTTCCTCCGCCTCACAAGAACAAGCTAAACGTATATAATATCAACAAAATATAAAGGTTTGGTCTGGCCAGAGTCCAGATTTAAACCCTATGGAGAATGTCTGGCCTCACATCAAACTTAAAGTAGCTTGGCAATGTTTTTCCCCTGTTTGAAGCCATCAGTGCTGAGCAGAAAAACACTGACTCTTCTTTCTATAAAAGATTGTGTGCAAGTTTACTCACATTTAAAGAAAACAAATGTGCATGAATATATATATATATATATATATATATATATATATATATATATGTGTGTGTGTGTGTGTGTGTGTGTTTAGTCTTTGTTTACCCTTGTTTAAAATGAGTGGCAATAATTATGGAACATTAAAGAAAGATTAGTAGTCTTTCATTCATTCATTTATTATAGGTTAGTGTCTTAAAGGTATTTATTTCTGCATTCTGAATATGTTTTCTAAATACTTGTATTCCGTGACACCCCATCCGTGACACCCCATCCCTGCTGGGATGAATTTTTGGCCCATGATATAAGAAACTTGTTCCCAGACTCTCTGGAGAGATGTATAGCATGAGATTTTATGAGATCCTGGATTCCAAGATAACCCAGGGAAAACATATCAGCTGTATTAAATTTGTTCTCAAGGCTACCCTACACTGAAAGATTGTCCCATAAATGATTCTCAAACTGTTTTCTGTCAATATCTCCTTAACTACACTCAACGCAAAAGTGCAAAAGTAATCACAGTTCTTAAAATAAATAAACTACAAAAAAATAAATGAAAAGATTTAAGAATACAAGGTGTTTATTTGATGTGCTGGGAGGCTTATTTCTTTGACGTGGGATGTTCTTGTTGGTTGTGATGTTTTTTGCATTTGTCCTTGTTATTCAGAGTCTTGGCTGGTTCAGGAACACGAGGCAGTTTCCGGTACAAAGGTATTTGTAGGATAGGGATGTTTTTAACAAAGCTTTTGGAAGCACTCTTTCAGAGGTGAGGTCTAGCCATCTGGGTCTTCAGCTTAACATACAAACCTGATTCCAAAAAGTTTGGGACAGTGTGTGAAATACTATTAAATACAGCAATGATCATTAAGTCTGTTTGACCTGCTTTTCATTGAAAACTTCACAAAAACACAATATTTTATGTTTCACCTTATAAATTTAAATGATTTTAGTAAATATAAACTCATTTTGAATGTAATGCCTTTAACACGTTTCAAACGGGAGTGAGTCACCTTTACTTTAAAAAAAAAAACCCTTAGCCTAATAATTGTGTGGGTACTGAAAACACAAACTGATCCAGTTTTGAAAGCAATGTTTTTTATCATTCTGCTGTTAAATAAGTCTTCAGCTGTGCAACTGTACAGAGCTTGTTTTCATATTTTAACCTTAATAAGACACATTTTCAGTGGGAGACAGTCCTGGACTGCAGGCAGGCCAGTCTAGCATTTGCACTCTGATTACTCAGCCTTGCTTGCCACTTTCTGCAGTAACACGTGCAGAAAGTGACTTGGCATTGTTATGTTGAAATAAGCATGGACGTCACTGAAAAGGACTGCATACATTGCTCCAAAATGTGTTTAGCCCTAATAGTGCTTTCACAGATATGCAGGTTACTCACTAATACATCCCCCTTCGTACTATGACAGATGCTGGCTTTAGAAATTTACACTGGTAAGAATCTGGATGATCCTTTTCTTCTTTGGTCTGGAGAACATGATGTTATTTCCATAAACAATCTGAAAGGTTGACATGTCACACCACAATACACATTTTCACTGTGCATCAGTCCATTTGAGATGATCTCACGCCTAGAGAAGTCAACAGTGTCCAGAAACACTATATATGACTTCCACTGTGCATAGTACAGTCTTAACTTGCATTTGTGGATGCAGTGATAGCGTTTATTGACAGCAGTTTTCAAAGTATTCCAGAACTCATGTGATGATGTGTAACATTCTTGCTCTGATTCTGTCTGCCTGCCTTTGTTTACCTTCCCTTGTGTATCTAGCCATGTGCTTTTGTTGTTGTTTCTGTTCATGTCTCCTCCCCTGTCCTGCCTCCTTGTTATCTGTCTCACCTGTATGTTGTCTGTAGCCCCACCCTCTCATTAGTCCCAGGTGGTTCTTGTTCTTCATTTATACCCTTGTGTTTGCTCAGTCTGTTTGTCTTGCAATAACTTTTAGCCCCTTTGCTGCTGGTGCCTGTTTCTAGGTTTCATTTGTCTTGTAGATTTTTGGTCTGCTAATCCGTTTCTGAACTCTATGAAATCTGTTTGAATTAAAAGCAGCTCGCACTTGCTGAGTCTGGCAGATTTGACAGAAGCTGATTAGCAGAGGTGAGTAGAGCAGATAAGCCCATGGTGAAACAAAGGAACAAAGAGAAAACAAACAGGAATAAAGCAAAACTAAACACAAAGAAAAACAACATAACCCAAAAACTTACAACGAGACAAATGAAAACTAGAAACTCTAATTCTTCTCGTCAGATCAAAGTAGCTTAAGCAGATGAAGTTCGCTAACCAGTCATTGCAGCAGCTCATTATAGAGGCACTGACAGCGTGAATCCTCCGAGGTGATAGCGTTTGATTCTGACGTTGAAGCCTCAGATAATGGTTGAGAGAACGTGCTTGATTGAGCCTTGCTCAGTGGTCCACTAAAGTCCATCAGCATTGTGGCATCCAAAGTTGTTGCAGTAGTGGTATCCATCGTCATCTAACCCTGGTGTCATCATGGACCGGAGCAAATCTTCTGCCTCCTTCAGTGTACAAAGTTGTACCTGCTTGCCAGGATAGGCCACTCTCAAAATGGCCAGATACAGCAAAAAAGTCTGGAGCTGTAGACCTGTTGCATCTAAACGGCTCCTGAACTGGCACATCTCCTTTCTACTGGCTGCAGTTTCCCTATTATAATAAAAAACAGTAGGCTTTTGCAGTCGAAGGTGGGATGTGTATTCCTGGCCCTTTTCAGTATCGCTTATCTGTTGGTATATAATATAGAAAATCAATGTTCTTGGTTTGGAGCTTTTTAAAGGTCTTACCTTTGATAATCGTGGATGCTCTTGTGGGGCTTAAGCACTATCCTGATGTAAAGTAACACACTGACAAACGAGTGAGACATTTTGTAGTAATAAGGTATAGAAGAGGCCTATGTATTCGCAGTGATGCCTGCATATTAACATCATTAATAATGTTAAGTGAGCCTGTTCCAACCTTGCAAACACTTCATCACAAATGCAAAATGCAAAAGCACAAGATAAAAAAGATAAACTCAGATGAACAGCATTGTTACTCTAACACTGATGAATAGCACTGTACCTTACATCAGAGGTTCTCCACTCTAGGGCCTGAAGACCTCTGGTGCTGCATGTTTTAGTATTATACCTGCTCCAACACATCTACTTAAACTAATTACTGTATTTAAAAGCCTTTCCTGAGCTGGAAAACACCAAAGGGAAGAGGCGGGCGGGGCAGGGGGCTCTTGGACCACGATTGAGAGCCAGAGCAAGCAAGCAAAGTTTATTTATATAGAGCTTTTTTACAACAGGTGTTGTCACAAAGCAGCTTTACAGAAAAATCAGCATTAAAGAAAGAAAACCGGGTCCGAGCCCCCATGAGCGCAACAGTGGCAAGGAAAAACTCCCTAAGAGCAGGAGGAAGAAACCTTGAAAGGAACCAAGACTCAGAAGGGGAACCCATCCTCCTCTGGTTGACGCCGGATGGCAAAACATTGTTAGTATAAGGTATTGTAGTACACAACGGGGAAAACAGGTGGAGCAGTGGTTAAATTGATTAGTTTAGTTTAAGCAGAAGCAGTGCCTTGTGTAATAATCCATATGACTTAATGGTGTATGGACGAAAGCTCATGTCTACACAGTAGAGTTTGTCTGGAGAAGTTTTTTCTGGAACCAACACCTAATTATAAACAAACATTAGACGCCATTTAACCAGCAGAAAAATGCTCTAATGACTCAATTGACATTAGTTTCAATCTATGAATGCATGACTGCATTACTTAGAATGACTTGCTGAAAGATGTAGCCATCTCAGCAACCTAAGTTAAGTTTTGTTACTCAAGTAACAATAAGTGAACATTTGCCATTTAAGTAAATATACTTTCCAACATCATTGCTGTACTGCAATGGCAACAGCATCAAGTGCTGTGTTGGCATAATTATGGTGCGGGCTGCATTTAGGCCCTTGATTGTTCAGTCTTCTGATTGATGCAAAATGTGCTGTAGATGGTTCTATATAGAACCATTATGAAAAGGGTTCTATGTAGAACCAAAACTGGTTCTTCTGTTGTTACAGGCTTAACATTGTAACAATAGAAGAACCCTTTTTGGTGCTATATAGAACCCACAAAAATTCTATATAGAACCATATAAAACACACTCTCCATCAGTCTGAAGAATGCTTTAATGATGTAAAGTACCCTGTAATCAGGTTCTGTATGGAAGAATGGTCTCAGATACTTTGCCACGTGTTCTCCAGTCAAATTAAGAAGCATAGGAGAAAGCAGATACCTGAGAGCAGGTATCTTAGCAAAGAGAGGCTGCACGAAGTATTAAATAAAAGGTGGCAACAACTGCAGCACACAAAGATATGAGAAAAATATTATTCATGATGAGAGATAAGTATTTTCTTTCAATCATCATACTTCATGGTTAGATTTTTGTTCATATTTTTAATGGAAGATCCAAAAGAGAAACAATAAAGAATATTTTTACAGCCCGATTTGCACGTTTACCAGGGGTGCCTATATTTTTGGAGGGCACTGTATCATCAACATTCATCACCTCCGCTCTCAGTTGCATGTACATGTATGTCAGCTATGCCAGCTGGTTAACCAAAATCTCTTAACTCTGAAATGTTATCTGTTTAGTCACCATGACAACTTCAGTTAGGACTGAATTTAGCACAGATACTATAACAGAACAACAGTTATTAAGTAAGAATCTTATCCATTAAACAGCATTACAGAAGCATCCTATCTAGCCCAAATTTCCTAAATTCTGTCTTATTTTCAAGACAACCTCAGAGGTTTCTTCTGTTTTAACTGTCTTTTTGTATTGTTTTATGCTTTCACAGGCAGCAAAGTTACATTTAGTTACATAACGATGTTACATTTATCTGCATTAAAAATGGTGCTTTGATTTATGAGGGTTTTTTTCAAACAGCGTTTAAAAGCCCCAGACACTGCAGACACGATCTCCACCGTCCCCTCTTGTTACCTTTGTGTCTTATTATTGATGAAAACTTGTCAGATAAAATATTACAGTAATGGTGGTAAATAATGAGGAGACAGAGCTGAACGTGTTGCTGTTTATTAGAGAAATAACGTTAGCATGCTCGGCTAAAGCATTTGAGAAACTGAAACTGAAACAGTGAGCAGTGACGCTCTGATAAACAGTGCAAATCACTGTAATATTCTTAACTTCAAGTTTATTGTGCTTTAGTTTTGTTTGACCTTTTTACATCAGTAATGATAGGTAGCTGCCTGGATAACTAACTCAATTATTTTGATTACGTGTTTATGTTTCAGCTGTGTGCGTGTGGTCAGTTGCTAGGTAACAGACATGACAGTTGACTGTCAACTTTAATCGAGCATGTTAAGATTTCCTAACTTGAGATAAGATGCTGTAAGATAGGATTACTATATTAAGGTAAGATTTGCTTCTGTAATACAATTTTGAAAAATCTTATCTTGACCTCTCAGATCTTAACTTAAGACAACAGGTTAGTTCATAACAATATTATTGAGCCTTCTCCACGAGGGTTAGGGTTAGGTTAGGGTTAGCTGCAAACAGCCAACTGACTGGCTCTTTTTATTGAAGGGTGGGACTTTCTCTACAAACAGACGCCATGTTGAACGTTATGAGCATTCCCATTCACGTTTCAACCAGTGACTGATCTCCTCACCTCTGCTTTAACACACCTGATTCAGCTCATTAGCAAAATAGCAAAGCCTTTGTGAACTGAATATTGCTAAATTATGAAATGGTAGTCTTAGCAGAGATGTGGCCTGGAAGGACTCCGGTTTGACACCCCTGCTGTAAGCAGTAAGCTTACTGTAAGCTGTCACGCAAAAACCTCCATGTTTTTAATTCTTTGCAGAATTTGAAAACTAGTTACCGATGACATTTGGTTTTCTATGTTTTTAATTAAGCAATAGAACACGAGGAGGAGTGTGTTTTTGCGAAATAACATCACGGCTGTGATGTTATATGCAATAACACATGACCTCAAGTGTTCTTTTGCTTTTATACAACAGTTAAATAAATAAAGTAAGAAATTAATAAACTGGGCTGTGAACATGTCATTTAATATGTTTTATGTTCGCAGTTCCTTCCGCCAAATTATAGTTCCTTAACAAGCAGCTTGTTGCTACATCAGAGTAACAAGCTCTGCTCACTCGCTGCACAGCCGGCAGTTCGCTCTCCAGCTCCTTACGATAAATTTCCAAACTGTCATCACCACTGAGCAGCTTTTTTGTTTTTTATTGTTGCAATTTTATGGCTCAGTCTGATTTGGTCAGACTCTGAAGATCAGACTACACGTTTGGTGAATGGTACTGGGTTCATTTCTGGCTGATTCCAGGTTGTTTAAGTTCTTCTGTCACAGCTGCCGACTGAAAAGCTGATCAGTGGTGATGACACTTTGGGAATTTAGTGCAGTCTCATCTTCAGAGTCTGACCAAATCGGCTGTCGGTCAAATGTGATCTTAAATCCATTTTCTGTTTGTGGCAAAGTAAGAAGTAAGTAAGAAGCGTCTTAGCGGAGTGATACAGTGTTTGTGAAAAAGCCGTGATGTTATGGCGAAATAACAGCACAGTTAGAACACTTCTCGACCAATCAGCTTGCGTGGTCGGAACTAACTGTTGTATAAAAACATTAATTACAAACTTTTGAACGGTAGTGGATTCTGTTCCATGATGTTTCTTCATCAAAATTAATTAGCATTAATCCTTGTTTACTCTTACACTCTTACTCTTCAGTGGTTGTTTAATAAAGAAAATGGTTCTATATAGAACCATGAACACTCAAAGGACCCTTTGCATGATAAAAGAGTTTTTTGCATCATGAAAGCATTCTTCAGATTGATGGAAAATGTGTTGTAGATGACTCTACATAGAACCTTTTTGAAAAGGGTTCTATATAGCACCAAAAAAGGTTCTTACATTGTTACAAGTTTAACATTGTAACAATAAAATAACTATTTTTGGTGTTATATATAGAACCCTTTTCATAAAAGTTCTATACAGAACCATCTATAGCATATTCTCAATCAATCTAAAGACTCCTTTTGCCATGCAAAGGGTTCTTTGAGTGTTTATTGTTCTATATAACCAGAGCCCTAAAAGAACCATCTTTTTTAGTATTAAGTTTTAAGAGTATAGCATAAGAATATGATTGGGGTGGGCAGGGTAAGACATCATGTACGGCCCCCAAAGGATTGAGAAATAGCCCTGGAGCCAGCACCCAAATAGATTTTGAGCAGAATGGGAAAAATGAGAAAATGTCTTATTTGAGTCATCTGTTCAACACTGTAGAGAACAAGCCATTTAAAATGTTAGGATTATATTGACTGATACCAATACATTTCAGTTTGTGATTCACAGTTATGATATTGAGCCCTAGTTGTTTTGTGGGTGAAAATATTGTGGGTAATATACTGAGGAGAAACCATACAGCGTATTTGCAGGAAGACACAGAAATTAATGTAGCTTGATCATTTTGAGTAAACATTACTAGCTTTACTTAGAATAAATAGAGAAAGAAACTAGTCGCCTGCATAAATAAGGACTACTAAGTATATTTTGGTGACGTTATTGATTTATATTGACTTGAATAAATTAAGGCAATGGGTTTGCACAATTCAAAGGTCTGTATAACAGATTCTACACTCTTCATTAGGTGAACCAAACTCCACCGTCATTGTCTTGATACAAAGTTTATTGACTGAAGGGAGGATGTTTAAACTGTGGCCCTCCAGCACTAGATCAATATCTCTGGTCCCTCCTCTGTGACGGATTCAGTATTTACTCAGCTCCATCGTGTTCAGGTTACTGGTGTGAAGCCCTGCTGTGGATTAAAGGTGACTGCTGGAATTGAGCTGGTTGGTGGGCATGAAATCAAGAGGGCACCCTTCGCTGCAGCAAAAATAAATGGAACACCTCTCACGCTATACAAGTGAGATGAGCTAGTGAAGTGCAGCGTTAATACAGAAACTCTGAATTGAGGTTGAGAGTGTGTTCTTTCAGTTCCACAAGGAGAGAATATTCCATCCTCTGTGCTTTTGTGAAGCTGCCACACGGAGGTGCTAAACAGCCACCAGAGGCCTTCTGTTCTAGACAAATAACTTGGATTTGTATGTTTACCACTGAAGCATTTATTCATCTTTGCTTAGAATAATTGAGTTATGTTAATGGTAGTGAAAATAGTAATGATGATGACAAAATCACATGAATGGCCTTTTTGCACCCATTTACTGATCTCAGATTCGAAATTTGAAACATTAACCCTTTAAACTGCAGTATTATTTGGTTATTAAAGGAATAACTCAACCAAATGTGCTAACTTGGCAATATATATCACAACAATCTGTGTTTCATACCCTGATAACTTATAAATTATTTGATGTTTAATGCAAGTTGCTCACTTCTTCTAAACCACTCAATCAATTTTTAGTGTAGCATAATCTTATTTCCAGAATTCTTATTGATATGTATGTGCTTTCATGCATTTTTAACCACATTAGTATTTTAATCAAATATCTATTTAATCACAAGGTTTATTATTCAGTGACTGCTATAAATTATTCAGTTACTACTATGAAATTAATATAAAAGATCATGTAGCTGTGAGTGTTAGAAAAATAAGTGTGTACACAACTAAAATCTGTACTTAAGGAAGAAAAGCAATGACCTTTCTTAAATGCATGTAGCCCATAGTGTGGTGTTTTGATGACAGAAAAAAGAAGTTATTAGAAGTTATTAGAAATGATCTACATCACAAAGTAACTTTTTTCCCATCAGTCTTGATTCTGGAGTCCCCCAGCACAGCACATTTTAGCATTTTCAGCTTCAAACAGACTCAATTCACCTCACCAGCACATTACAAAGCCCTTCATGTGGTTAAAATAGGGGATGGGCAGGGGGCAGTAAGACTACAATGTGCATTGTGGGAAGACTGGCATACACTACCAGAGAGGACACAACACTGTTAAGATGTTTTTAAAGTGCACATCACACATCATACGTTGTTCAACAAGATTAATGCTTTTCAAGCTTAAAGCAGCTGTTCCAAGCTGGTCCTCAGAAACCTGCAGACGAGCCACATTTTCATTCCATCCCAACTTGCAATGCACAGAAATAGAGCAAAAATGTGGACCATCTGGGGGTCCCTGGGGCCCAGTTTGGCTAAAAGGGCCAATACCTTACATTTTCCATGAATTTTATTTTTCCCCAGAGATTGACTTACAATGTTTTTGTGAGTTTATGTGCCAGAATCAGTCACAATTCATTTTCTCATGATCATTTTCCAACCTCTCTTCATCTCTTACACTGTAAAGAAAACGAGTTTACTGATTTTGAAAAACACATAAGAATGTATAGACTGGAGAGTGAATGGTATGCTTTGAAATAGCTTTAACATGCTACAACAAAAATGTTTATTTATTAAAAATGAGGAAAATTTGCTTCGCCATTATAAAGGGTTATGCAATTAGTACCAGTTCAAACCGAAAGGTTGAATTTCCACCTTATTTCAAAAGTTTGTAATCACGCCATATTAATAATTTGTAATTTTATATACAACGATAACATTAAAACTACAATACAGGGCAATTTTAAATATAATTTGCTAGTCATAACAATGAATTATCTTAACACACACACACATATGTGCATATACACACACACATGTATGTGTATGTGTATATCGTTGCTGTTGGAACAAAACCTCATATCTCCAAAAATGGAGAGATACGAGGTTTTGTTCCAACAGCAGCATAATATATATATATATATATATATATATATATATATATAACGTGTATGAGCACTGGGATAGGCTCCAGCTCCCCCTGCTGGACAATAAGATGATGAATGACTTAGATGATGAGTTAGGGTTTTATTATCAACAACATTATGGTTAGGGTTTAGGGTTAGGAGTAGATGTAGGTTTTGCCTTAAGGTTAAGGTTAGGGTTAGGTTTAGGGTTAGGGATAGATTTAATAAACTCTTTCACACTGAACTTGAAATTCAGTTGAATTTAATGGGTATTTAGTTGAATGTTATTGAAAGGCAGACTGAGCATTTACAAAGCATCTATAGTGAACCATCTAAGTAACATTCAACTTCAAGTTCAGTGGCATTTAGTAACTATTCAGTTAAATGTTACTTAAATATATACTGAACATTTATACTGTGGGAGGAAAACCGAGTACCCAGAGAAAACCCACTCGGACATGGGGAGAACATGCAAACTTCATACATAAAGTCTGGTCATCCAGTCAGGGAATCAAATCTGCCTAATATGCATTCTAGATATTACGTGTAATAGAACTTTGTTATTAATGCTTTACGGCCTTCTTGGTTCATTTCAGAATCATCCACATTTCTACATAAGCATAAAATGTGTTATGTCTTACGGTTTTCTATTAATTATTTATCGTATATTTTTATATTAATATTAAATATAAACATGTTATAATCATTATATACCCTTGATTATTTCCCCTTTACAAACAAACTGATTTTATATTGTTAAAAAAGAGTGGTGTACTTGATTTTGTTTCACATGAGTAAAATCTTTACTTAGTAAATTCAACTCTCTTCTTTTGTCAGTGCAAGCATTGCTTTGCATAGAGAAACAGAGCCAGATAAAAGTAAACTTCAGACTAATCATTTGGATGTACCTACTTTGATCAGATATGTAGGCCTTAGTTTCCACCAAGCTCCATAACAAACACCCCTTCACTTGGATATACTGCAGATCTAGAGTATTGAACCAGATGTCTTGGTGTAAGGTTAATGCAGTGCTTTGACTCAAATATATACAGCATAATATTTTACTTTAAAATGCATTTGAAATGTTTATATTACTTTTACAAAACAGGATTTGGTGAATGAAGGCCTCAGTCAAAGGTCTGCTTCTGTACCAGCATTATATTTCACCTATGTCCTTTAAGACTGTCTGTGGTGGACAGACTGAGTGCATTTTCATCCTAAGTGGTCATATATCAAAAGCAGAGCATCATTACCAGATTCCATTGGATATATTCATAAAGTAGACTCCTTCAGTGTATCAATGCAAAAAAAAAGCCTCTTTTCACTAGGTGCTTTCACAGAGGGGTGCACAGACCCTTCACGGCTTTAAGCTTTATTACGTGAAATTAATAAATAATAATGGTCTCATATTTTGAAAGGGCTGTGTGAAACACAAAATCATTAAGTAACCCGCATTAGGAGAGCTTGGATCCCTAATAATGCTGAAAATACAGACAAAACTCAAACTCAAACAGCATCTCTGTACAGCGGATAATATATGTTTGTAACAATAGGCCTAGGCTTGGGGAGGCTGACACACGAGCTAATCAACTCCAAAATCAATGTGCTAAACAATCTCTGTGTTTACTTCATGTTAGCTAGCTGGCATTACTCATCCTTGGCATTCAAATCAAATATCAAAATTTCGCAGATTGATTTCTACTAATTAAAATGAACAAACTCTTTGAAACACTTAATGTATTTACTCAGGGACACAATGTTTTTGTTTTATTTCAGAAAATCTAAAAGTTGGACCCACAATACCAGATTGTGACATTCATAGAACTTGACACAATGCATGCATGTTGGTCAAGAGGGCAATCCTTTTTATGTTTTTATGCAATTACATATCACTGCAGTTTTATATATATATATATATATATATATATATATATATATATATATATATATACACACACCAGCTGCCCATTACTTTACAGAAATATGTGGATAGGTGGACCAATACAAATGGTCCAAAATAACTTTGAATAAAATCTCATTACATTAACTAAAACTAAAACTATGAATGTTTTATAGGGTAAAGTTATCATTTTGGAGATTGGACATTTTGTTGCTCTGGCCACATGGATACACTGTTGTACAGCATACTGTGCTAATGCTAAATTTCATGGTGTAATGTTAGTTACCATCACTGCCTCCACCTATTGCTACAACTTTATATACCTTTTTCATTAATGTTAATAAAATGTCAATATATGTAACTATAATGAATTACAGTCCATTCATATTGTCTGTGTAGACTATATTGTTGGATGTTTTCTATCTAGAGAATGTAGTATTAATATAATATATAAGGGTGGAGTAAAGGGGCTTAAAATAGGGGTTTGTACTGGGGTTTTACCCTAAGCCTTCACCCTCCCCACTGTATGCTACAATTAAGGTTTGTAAGGCAAGAATGTTTCAAATGATAATTCAATACAATATGACATGATTCCTTTAACTTATATTGTTTTTGATATATTCAGAAAACCAACTCTAAGCTCTGCATTAAAGAAAAACCTGCAGATTGAATTTCCATTGTTTAGAGGTCATTTAGATTTGCAGGAAAAAGACCTATAAACAATGGGGAAAAAAGAAAAGGCTCTATTACTTTGCATAATGCTCTAAAAGATTAAAGCAAACTTTAATTTCACACCATGGATCAACATAATATGTAGACTGAATGATTCCAATGACATGGCAGCATTTAGAATCAATGAATCGATCAGAATGGATCTATTTTTACACTCTTAATGTTGCATATGCACTACAGGTCTAGAAGTGAGCCTGAGGTCACCATACCCAGTGCCAAGCTTCTGGTGAAGGGGTATAAAGCCCCCCAGCATTGTGCAGTGGAGCAGTGGAACTGCGTTCTCTGGAGTGATGGAGCTCCATCCAGTACCTCTGGGGTGAGTTTGAGTGGCGTTTGTGATCCAGAACTAATCATCTAACATCAGTACCTGACCTCACTAATGCGCTCATGACTAAAAATGAGGCAAGGCAAGTTTCTTTATATAGCACATTGACATTTCATACACAAAGGCAAGTCAAAGTGAATTACATAATAAGAGCAAAATAAAGAACATAAGGAAATAAAAAACACAGTTAAGTGTAGTTTAAAAAAACAATAAAAAAACAAGATAAAAAATTGTAATAAATTGAATGAAGATAAAGTAACAAACAGTAAAAGAAATGAAGAATAAACTGTAACGTGCTAAATGGAGTCTAAAAGGCACATAAATATATATTTTTTTAAACGGCTAAGTTCTTCGCACATCTGACAGCTTCTGGGAGTTTATTCCAACTGACCGGCTGAAGGCTGCTGTAGTGGCAGAGTGCAATCAAATTCTCACAGCAATGTTCTCACATCTAGTTTAAAGCCTTTCCAGAAGAGCAGAGGCTTTTACAGGACAAACTACCTATTAATACCATTGATTTCAGAAGAAACGCTGGACGAACAGGTGTCTGCAAACCTGTACTGACTGCAAATGACAAATTAACATAGAAACCATTAGTGTTTATTCAGATTCATGACAGCTGGTCAATACGCTTCAATTTTGAATTGAAGGAATGGGACAATATTTCTGTAACCTACAGTTTTGCACCACCAGATGGCAGCATCTAGTCAGAAATGAACTTTATCTCTAACTTGAAGAATAAATGATCAGAATTTTAATGAAACGTTTATGACCATCTCTAAACCAAGGAGAAATGAAGCTTACATTATTTGGGAAAGTGGTGCAGCAGGAGACGAATGTATTAGACAAAGAAGTCAAGGCTGAAATGATTTTCGGGGAAAAAAATGAAAGACAAAAATGCACTTAAGTGTATTTACTATTTAAAGTGCATTTAATATTAACACTTTAAACATACTTTAATATGTACTTAATGAATTATTTTGGAACAACGTAAAACAACACAAAAAGAGGATTTCAATTGTACTTAAGCTATGATTAAATATATCGTCACTGCCCAAAGACAAAAACATGTATATTCAAAATAGTAACTTTACAGGAAAAGGCAGCAGTGCTTTTAACTTTTAATGCAAAGAAGTTTTTGAGGATGGGTTCCTCCCTTGAGCCTGGGTTCCTCTCGAGGTTTCTTCCTCTTACTCCAAGGGAGTTTTTCCTTGCCACTCTTGCCTCTGGCTTGCTCATGGGGCCTTGGACCCAGATTCAGTTCCTTACGTCTATACATGGATCTCTTGATCCTTCCTAAACTGCTTTTCTGTAAAGCTGCTTTGAGACAACATTAGTTGTAAAAAGCGCTTTACAAATAAATGTTGTTGTTTTATTCCATACGAATTTGGAGCATTTGTATTTGTCCATTCATCAGGAAGTACAGCCACTGCATTTAAATATGGACATATAAATGGAGATACATTTTTCTGGACAGTAAACATACATTAAGTGCATCTAATTCAACCTTTTTTTTCAAACAGCTGTAAACTACATTTAAATAGATTTAAGTATGTAATTCAAAGACAACTTATTACACTTGGAACATATTATAAATAACCTGCTGGATGTACTTCAGTGTGACTTATTGAGTTATACTGCAACTAAAATGCCCTTCAGTGATTTTTAGATGGCATTTCAACTAAAATGAAATACACTAAATAAACATGCATACTTTTCTACAGCATGATCTATACACACATATATTATTAGGAATAACTAAGCATGCCCTGGGATGTACTGGCGACCCGTCCAAGGTGTATCCTGCCTTCCACGCTATGATGACTGCTGGGATAGGGTCCAGCTCCCCCTGTGACCCAGAAGGATAAGTGGTTTAGAAAATGTGTGTCTGTGTGTGTGCTTGTGTGTGTGTGTGTGTGTGTGTGTATGTGTGTGTGTGTGTGTGTGAATAACTAAGCACAACTTAGTTGGAATACATCTTCTATGCCTACAAGTGCTTTTCTGTTCTAAATTGGTGCTCGTGTTGCAACTGTTGCACCTGTTATAACACAAATTCTGCCAGAGACATATTTTAAAGGTGTACTCTTGGATGTACCGTTACTTACCGTTACTTACTTACTTACCATATTTGATTGCTAGTTAGTTTCAGTTGAATTGTAACTAAAAATGTATTAAAACATACTTAAAAAGACACTTTAAAGCACACTTTTAAATAATACACTTAAAGTAATGAAAATTAAATATAGTTTTGATTAAGTATGCTTCAGTATAATAAGAAATATATTTATGTAAGTTTATATACATCATAAGGTACACAAAATATGTAGAAATATGTATAGTATAGGGCGGCACGGTGGCGCAGTGGGTAGCGCTGTTGCCTCACAGCAAGAAGGGCCTGGGTTCGATTCCCGGCCGGGTGACCGGGGTTCTTTCTGTGTTGAGTTTGCATGTTCTCCCTGTGTCTGCGTGGGTTTCCTCCGGGTACTCTGGTTTCCTCCCACAGTCCAAAAACATGCAGTCAGGCCGATTGGACATGCTAAATTGCCCCTAGGTGTGACAGTCTGTGTCTGTCTGTCTGCCCTGCGATAGACTGGCGACCTGTTCAGGGTTTATCCTGCCTTCCGCCCATTGACAGCAGGGATAGGCTCCAGCACCCCACCGTGACCCAGAAGGATAAGCGGTTTAGATGATGTATGTATAGTATAATGTATGTGTATAGTATATTTAAAGTATAATGTAAAAAGTGCTATTTAAAAATATACTTGACAGTATATTATAGGTGAACTTCCTTAAAATACATTCAATAAAAAGTGTACTTTTAGTATTCTCTATGTACTTCAGGTATACTATTGATGTACGCAAATATTCTTTTTTTTTTTTTTTTTTGCTTAGGAAGGCAAAACCATCTTTACTTTTAACATATCAATGCAATGAGATTTTATTTCCAAGTAATGTTGCACTGTTTCTAATGGTTCATTCATCATGAAATGTTGACACGATGTAAAGGACAGAGTCTGTGTTCAAATGGTGTGGATAAAAAAAGAGATACATGTTTATTTATTGGGCTTTGATGTGATGAGGTATCTTCCAAAGTCTGCTCTTCATACACTTAGGATGACAGTGCTGAGGTAGCCTCAGCCAACCCTAGGGGGAGCAGGAGACAGT